>NW_027495430.1:0-232261 GCF_021521415.1 Bidens hawaiensis | reverse complement strand
CAGGTACCCATCTCCTCGCTTGGCCATTCCACAAATGGGGAATGGACATCGTTGGTCCATTCCCACCGGCCAAAGGTGGGGTAAAATTTTTGCTAGTAGCCGTCGACTACTTTACCAAGTGGCCTCAAGTCAAACCACTTGCAAAGATAACGGGCAAACAAGTCATTGACTTTGTGTGGGAAAGCATCATTTGTCGCTATGGGTTTCCAGGAGTGATGGTCACGGATAATGGGAAACAATTTGCTGAGAAGCCTTTTAGCACATGGTGCAAAGAATTCAGAATCACTCAAGTGTTCAGCTCAGTTGCATACTCACAATCCAAAGGCCAAGTTGAAAGAACAAACAGAACCATCGTGGAAGGAATCAAAGCAAGGCTGGGAAGGCATAACAACAATTGGCTTGAAGAACTCCCAAATGTTCTATGGGTAATAAGAACAACCGAGAAGACAAGCCACAAACGAACACCTTACAGCCTAGTGCTCAGATCAGAAGCTGTAATCCCAGCAGAAGTTGGAGTTGTGACCCAAAGAACACTCAACATGGATCTCGAATCAAACAATAATGACACCATGTTGAATTTACAACTCCTTAAAGAAATTCGTGACCAAGCCGCAATACAAGAGGCTAAATACAAGCAAAAAATGGAAGCCTATTACAATACAAGAGTGAAACATGAACATTTCAGGCCAGGAGATCGGCCAGCAAGAAAAAAATCAAGGAAAGCTTGGCCCAAAGTGGGAAGGACCATATACAATCCTTGAAGCTCACAAAGGTGGATCCTACAAGCTAGCCGACGCAGAAGGCAAAAAGCTTCCAAGACACTGGAACGGCAAAACCCTTAAAAGATTCCATGCCTAATCAAAGTCATAAAATGTATTTCAAGAGATGTATAATTCTCCTTTTTGTGAACAACAACCTCTTGAATGAATGATAAAGTTTTTGTCTTAACTTGTCTTTACTATCCTATAATCAGGTTGAGAACCTAGCAAGAAACTCCATGGCAAGGGCAATGTAAGGGGATGAGCTCCCATGCCACATCGCTCAATAGGTTCAAGGGTTAAATGTACCTATATAAGGGGTGAGTTCCTATATCAATCCAACTCCATGAGACTTAGAAAATTTTTCATACAAAACTTGTCTCATAGACGGGTCTGAACAGCCTACATCAATTCGTTCCTTAAACTTTGAAAAAGTTTGCGAAACAAACATACATTAAGTAATGATATAAATGATAGCCGACATGTGCTTTTTACTTAATGAAGCCTTGAAGCTAAAGTGACTGCAACATTAAAACTTCTTAAGGAAAGTTAGCTAAAAACACATCAAACTAACAAGACAAGCAATCAAAACACAATACATAGAACATTACGATTCATAAACAAAGCATTAAAAGGCTAGCATCATCCATGACATGCCATTCAGGCTAAACAAAGGAAATCACAAAGATTCCCATGAAAATGTCCAAAGGGCCAAAAAGGCCAAACACAACCATAGAAGCACAAACCTTAAGGGTTTCATGCTGAACCTAAATTGTTTAAGATTACATAATATTGTTCAAAGAGTGCTAAGAAAGCTATGAATAAATTGTTTCAAACACCAGCAGCAGGCTTTGAAGTACTAGCCTCAACACTCTTACCTTTCTTCAATTTCTTCACTTCCGGGCCACCACCAGCAATGGCCGAACCTTCAAGGCTTGCCACATGAGACCCGTCGCTACCTCCAGATAAAGTTTCTTCGCTATCACCGGAACGGGAGCACTTCTTAGACAAGGACTCAAGCACCTCTTTGGAAACCTTTTCATCAAGGTCGGCTGGTTTCAAACCCTGAAAAACGGAAAGAGGCTTACCAAAGCATGACGAAACTTCACCCACATAAGGGTAAGTGAGCCTTTCCATTGCACGGACTGAGTCTGAGAAGAGCTTGGAAGCTTCACGACTGAACATGGGCGATTGCTCCATAGGTTGACCAGCTTCGTGATGTTTGAAGCCAGCAACAAAGCCCAAATGCTTACCATAACCCAACAGCTTCGTATAAATATCGCCCAACACTGAGTTAAACTCAGAAGAATGAAGCAGGTAAGTCACAACCTGATGAAACCCGTGCTCAATTAGCCACCGGTTGTCGTTAGTAGTCTGGGTGATTGAAGCCTTCAAGCCTTCTTTCTCCATCTCAAAGGCTTTCCTCTGCACCTCAAAGGCTTCCCGGTCAGCATCCAACTTATCTCTGTCAGCTTCCATTGCTTTCTTCAACCCTGCCATCTCAACCTCGTGGCCACGGGACAACTCATCAATCCTCTTCATATAACCCTCCTCCTTCTTCGAAAATCCGTCAATCTCTCCCTTCATCGCCATCATAGAAGCTTTCATCTTCTCCTTCTTCTTAAAGAAATCTTCATACTCTTGCATTCCCTTCCGGAAACGAGTAACGCCCTCAGCTAAAAGGGCATAAAGGTTGCAAAAGCTAAGAATTAGCCTTGAAAGCATGGAATCACCTTCCATACCGGAAATGGTATCGCGAATTCCAGGAGGAGCAAAATTGGCTAACGCATCAGCACAAACCTCGGGATCTTTGAAGTTATCCCCAACCTTAACATTCCAATCAGGAACATAAACCTCATTCCCATCCAACCCTTGAACCGTCGCCATCACAACCTTCTTACCAGTTGATTTCTTCTTCTTGGAAACTACCAAACCCTGCTCTTTCTCCACCTCCACACTAGGACCTTGATCTTCGACAACATGAACATCATCACTAACATCAACCGGTTCGTGAGAAGGTAATGGGCCAATAGACTTCAACAAACGCCGTGTGGAACGACGAGTAGAGGCCTTAGGAGCAGCAATTTTGGTAAACCCTTTAACGTTTGGAACCCCAACATACCCAGAATCTTCAAACCTACCCTCTTTCCCTCGAACCACAACATCCTCCCCAACAACAGCCGCAACATCCGTAAACCCAACATCGGAGGTATTATCACTTTTCAAGAAGTCCAAAGCCGACATAACTGCAAATACAAGTGAAATCCATTAACAAGCATATCAGCAAAATAAAGCAAAACCAGGATAAACAAATGCATACCCTCATTATCCCTCATAAGCACAGGATCCCGATTAGGCTTATCCCATAATTTGCTAATTCCTAATAACACAAGAATATGTTCGGGAAGAGGACGAAGACGCGACAAACATTTCCTAATCGACTTCAAAAACACAACATCTAACTCCGATTCAGCCGGCTCCGATTCGTTTAAAACACCCTCGGGTTGTCTCCAAACGGACTTAAAAGGAAGGATGGAGTCGGAAATAAAGAAAAAATGGTCCTTCCAAGAACCAAGAGTCGTAACCGTCGAAGAAACTAAACATGTATCAATGTTGGTATGTTCAAAAGTGTAACAATCACCGTTCTTCGCTAAACAAAAGAAACGGAGAAAACCCAAAAGCGACGGATCATATCCTAAGGCTCTACATAATACCTCAAAGTGTAAAACCCTAGCAAGCCCTAAGGGATGGATCTGACCAAATGACACACGATAATACTCCAATACATTCAAAACAAAAACCGAAAACGGATGGCGAAGGTTCGAAAACTCAAAATGCTGACAATAAAGGGCAACGAAACCCGCCGGACAACGTTCGATGGACGAGTCGGCCAGCAGAGCAATCGGTTTAAACTTTAAACCTATACCCCATTCAACACAAAACGATTCGACCTCTTCTTGGTTCAATCGAGAAAAACTAACCGATAGATCTTTCTTAGCACCCATAATTTTAAAAGAAAGAGGAAGGATTGGAACTAACCTGATGGAGGATTGAAAGAAACTTGAATATGTTTGGAAAATATTGAGGAACTTTAAAAGAAAAATGAAAGAAAGTGAACAATTATATTCATTATTGAAAAGCAGTTATTGGGAACCGCAACATGCAGTTACCATCAAATCAACTGTCTTGTCAGAAATTCAAAAAATAACCAAAACTGTTCAAAGCCTCGAAGCCTCGAAGCCTTTAAGCAATAAAAAAATGTGTATAAAAGTCAGAAGCCCTTGAGCTTACTTCTCAAACACCTCTGACTTGGGGGGTTGATAACGGGGGTAGCCCAAGGAATTAATAAAATGGCTTTCACACATTAACGCTAAAAAGGTCAAAAGGTTAAAAGCTTCGTTTCCTACCCAATTTATGTAAACAAGTACGTGAACAGTACCCACGTGCTACAGTACGACGTCAAATCACTATTCACATCACTGTTCCCTCTGAACAGGGGACAGGCTCAGATAAAGTAATATTAGTTTAATCATGGACCAACGGTCAAAAGGTTCCCGCCCATAAAGGTCAACTCTCTAGCAAACTAGAGGCTAACTAGTTTATACACTAGACAAAAGGCTTGGTCTCTCCCTCTATAAAAGGATGACTTAGCCATAAACAAGAACACAAAAAGATCTAGGCAGAACACACACTCCCTGATCTTATCTTCTTCCTTGAGAAATATGCACTTTGCTTATTTATTTCTTACTTCAATAACTTCATAGCTTCACCAAGAGCTTCATCCAAGAACTGATCCCAAGCATCTTGGTCTCGGATCTCCGGTGAGCTATAATGCAAACAACTAAACTAGTGAACCTCTCTCTACGTCACCACGACCTGCGTTAGGTTAACCTGAACCCTTGAAGCTTGTTAGCCTAACCAGTTCATTCACTATCATTGGTCTTGTAATTGTTGTAGCAACAAATAATAAAGCAATAATCACTTCAAATAAGGAACCTGATAACATGTTATCTTTCTGAAACCTTATGTGCAGAAATTACCATATGACTTGTAAAGACCCTGTACCATGATTCAAGAATGCAACTTTATGGCATAACTCGAAAATCAATCATATTAACAACAATAAAGATAAAAAATAACACATAAATTAAACGACATTGAGATATTTAAACTTGTTCCAGCAATAATTCTTCAAACCTGAGTCGGACAAAACACTGAACAGTGAACACTTGGCGGGCGTAAAAATCTCATCTTCTTCATTCAACTAATGACCATTTCCTGCAATTTCTACTCCATCCGTATCCGATGTGCATATGAAACTCTAACTAAAAGTGAATGTGCAGGACATGATTTTCATATAGTGTTAATGGTACACCTGGGATCTATGTTATTGCGGGATGGTTAATTATTAGTGTAAGATCAGAACATCTAAAGTAAGATAGTATAATATAGACAGCTGATATATTTACTGTCTTTATATCAACATTAAATTACGACATTTTTATATCAACATTTTTTTTAGTTCTTGGAGTTTTAATTTTTTTTGTTTGTATCAACATTAACCACATTTTCATCATCTCTTAATGTTTAAACTTGTAATTATAAAGAGTTTAATGTATGAAGGTTTTAATGAAAAATGGTAGTTTGGTCTCTGGTGTGTAGAAATATTAATTAGTTAAACTTAAGTTATTAATAGCAAATAAAGGTTATTAATAACTTATGTTTTACTTTAAAAAAATGTACAAACCGAAGGTCAAACTATTCTTTTACATTAAAATCTTGCTACATTAATTTCTTCATAAATACAAGTTTGTGATTACTATTTTAATCCATTTATTACATCTAATGAATGGGTTAAATTGATTTCTCGTTGTAATTTTGGTACAATCTGTATATACATGGTGACCTCTACACTAAATGGAAGTTACATTTGAAGCAGAAAGTCTTATAAAAGTCTAAATTGGCACACAATCATATATATACTTTTTTTAATAGCAAACTTTTTCACCTGAAATCTATTTAACTTTGTACTCGTAAAGATTTAAGTTCGTCACCTCATCATACCATTAGACCACTAGGTCATGGATAATAATAATATTTAATTACACATGGTCTATTGGTCTAGTTGTATGATGTCTCCACTTACAAATGTGAGGTTGCGCGCTCAAATTCTTACAAGTGCGAGATAAATAATATGTATGTATATGTATATGTATAGAAACTACATATAATTACAGAATATGTATGTATAATAAACACACAATTAGGTATGTAGTATTGTATCATTATGTATACAATTACACACATATGAACAATGCATCAACTTTATTTTTAAAATGATTAAATATGTTTAAATTTAAATAAAAAGTTTCTAAAAAACTTTACTTATTCATTTAATATTACTTAATACTTAGTTCCAACCTCTTTCGAAGTGCCAATCAGAACTAGGAAATGGTGGATTATGTCTAGATACATAAATTCCTTTCGGTGTTGCTAACCAATAACAATGTTGCATACCTAAAACAAATTTGTAATGATAACAAATCTTATGAATGTGTTTATCATACAAATTCAGAGTTATATTTTTTGAACGCCAAATGAACCGGCCGGTATAAACATCATCGAATTGACAAAAGGTAAAATTAAAACTTTGTCCGTAAGAGAGCATCAAATCTTGGTACATATCGGGTCCTTTAAGATGAAGTTCGAGAATCTCAGGGAGGTGAGTTGTAATAAACTGAAGAAACACTAGGCGACCCCGGCAGATTAAGGATAATCTTAGGGTAAATAGATGTTTCCCACGAGGGTTAGGTCCGGCAAAGATGGTTATTCTTCTCAACCTGCAAAACAGACACCGTGAGCTCGTCACTGAGAAGGGGGGGGGGGGGGTTCCTCCTTGTGACCACCCTCCGGCGTGAGAATCAGACTAGATTGCTCTGAATATAAGTGTATATTGAGAGAAATAACTAGAGAGAAGATGATGATACCGTTCCAAGGTGTTGGAGTATTTATAGCCGAAGGTAGGTTTCCAAGCAGGTACGGCCAGCTGTATAATATTCCTTTTCCACCAACTATGGGTTATGTTCGTGCCACAATGGGAGTTGGTGGGTAGGCAACGGCTGATAGTGACATTTTGTACTGGAGCGTGCTCCTCCTCGTACTATTGTCGGTGAGCTGTCACCCTGTGATTGGTTCATGGGTCGCTTTCGTCAGATCTTGTCCATTTGTCCATACCTTGGTAGGTATAGTACAAAAGATCTTCTAGAAGCGTACGGACTGGCTCTTTTGGGCGGGAATATTCCCGCCCTGCTCATTCCTTCTTCAGGTGACATTACTGAAGTATTAAGAGTTAGTGCCTTATGCGTGTAGCCTTACTGTTAATGCGGGTAGCCTTCCTTCTTGGCTTGTACCCACAGCTGCGGGGACAGGCAGGGTACTGTACCAAGGGAGGCTTTCCTGCGGGAACAGCTGGCTTACTGCGTGTAAGGTCTTCATCTCTCTGAGCATGGTGGGTCCTGCGGGTCCAGTTGGTCTTTGCGCAGACGTACTTCTTTCAGGTGAGTCTTGCGGGTCCAACTGGGCTTTGCGGGGACCTACCTCTTCAAGTCCCCCCAGTCCATTGTTCTTCTCATGAATTGTTAATAAGTGAGGTGAACTTTTGGACTTTAAGCAATGGGTTTTAAAGGGGTTTTCGTTTTTTAAGGTTCTCCGTGGAGATTCTTCCCGCAGTTTTCCTAATGTCAATTGTAGAAAATTCCCGACTTTTTCTGCCTGATATTTGGGTATGATGCGGGTAGGTGCGTAACCTCTCCGCAAGTCGGGAGCGTTGAGTTTCACTTGTGTAGATTCTCCACGGGGTATTTGTAGTTTTAGACATAGTGATCAGTTATGTTAAACAACCAATTCCACCTTGAACCTTCAAGCAATCTAGTTCTCAACGTTCCCGCCATGCGGGGGTGTTATTTCCCTTTCCGCAAGCATGACCCATAAGATCCATCTTGGGTTCAATTCCCTGCAAGTGCAGAGTATGTGAAGGATTTCGCCTTGACACTATACCCGCACTTGTCTTATGGTTTCTTGTTTTCCAAGGTATCTTCTTGGCTTCAATTCCCTGCAAGTGCTAAGTATGTGAAGGGTTTCGCCTTGACACTGTACCCGCACTTGTCTTATGGTTTCTTGTTTTCCAAGGTATCTTCTTGGCTTCAATTCCCTGCAAGTGTTAAGTATGTGAAGGGTTTCGCCTTGACACTGTACCCGCACTTGTCTTATGGTTTCTTGCTTTCCAAGGTAAGGGGGTATATTCCCTCTTATTTTTGAATATTTTTGAATCTTTTTGGAATTCGGAGAGTTGGTGAAAGGATAAGGACAGTCCAAACGGTTGAAGGGACGTTGGCGTCTTTTGACGGTTTCAGGACGTGCAGGAAGTTATGACGACGTGACAGCATGTGGTCAATCAGGACGCTTTTTCAGGCGCGTGGGCGCGAGTTTCATGACACGCGCCATTCCGACACCTGTTGCCAGCTTGCTTTATCCACACGTGTCGCCGTGTCATTGCGCCTGCGCTTTCTCCCTCATCCGCATTAAATTCATCGCATTCATTGCGATGAGTATATAAGGGGGAGAGGGTGTATCTCGTCCCATACCTTCACTTCACCTTTCTTTTCCTTTTAAGCGATTTCCGGCGAATACTTATCTTCTCCGGCGAGCATTCTCCTGAAACCGCTTTCTTTCATTAACATTTAAAAAATGTCTTTATCTACTCATGACCCTGAGGTTAACGTCGAGGAGTCCGACGTTTACCTCGAGAACCCGACGTCCACGTCCGATAAGGACGATAAGAGTACTGCTGGCGAGTGCCAGTGTACTCTTTCTGTCGATGTATACCATTACATCGTCAAGAAGTTCATGTTGGAGCCGTATGAGCCAGAGTTCCCGGAGGCCAACCAGACCGTATACGACGCCCCAAGGGCAAGATAGGGGTCTACGCTTCGTTCTTCCTATATGGGAATCTAAGATTCCCATTAACGAAGTTCGTGTACCGTGTTCTGGAGAAACACGGTGTTCACTTGACGGAGGTGCACCAAATGGCAATTGCCAAAGTTCGCCATTTCGAATGGGTGTGCCGTATTTTGGGTATCGAGCCTCGCGTCGACCGCCTGATGACCTTCTACACTTGGAGGTGCATCCAGGGTTGGTATACCCTTGTTACTCGGATCAAGGGTTTGAAGATCTGCGCTACTGAGCGTAGTCTTCGTTCTTGGAAGTGGGAGTTTTTCTACATCTTCGCTCGCGTCGTTCCCATCGCGATGACGTTCAAGAATGGGAGGGCACTTCCTAACCTTCACGCGTCCAATTACCAGGAGATGGAATGGTTCACCAAGATCTCCCAGATTCAGACTCCGGTTTATCGCTTCGCGGAGTCTGGGATGGTGATGCTTGGGATGAGCCGCGTGTGGAAGGATGCCGGGTCCGGGACGCCGCAAATACCCATCGTCCTTGAATACGGTTTGAACTATATTCCTTATGGTATGCTCCGTCTTTTGTATTGGTTTAGGATTTTCTTCTAACATTGTTATCTTTTTATTTCAGAAGGGAACAATTTACAGTCGCTCTTACCCGCGGGAGTCTGGTGGTCCCGCGCGGTTGGGTACTCGTGATCTTGATGAGAACGAGTTGCCTATTTTGAAGCAGACTGCGGATAGATTCGTAGAGGTCTACCCGCCAGGCCACGAGATTTTAAGCGCCACTCGGCCAGGTAAGGAGTTTTTTAATCCTCGTCCTCTTCATGCTCAAACTTCTGCTGGAATTCCTCTGATCTTGTCATCTTCTGATGAGGGATCCGCAGATGGGCCTTTCATTGTGAGGAAAAAGAAGGCGGCTGGCGTGAAGGGCAAAGCGAAGGTTGCTTCCTTCGTTGACCTGGGGAATCAGTCTGATTCCAAGACTGAAAGTGAGGAGGCGGCGGGGAACCTTGGTGGTGGTGACGTGACCATTGTCTCAGAGGTTGAGACGACAGTCACTTCCGAGCCACCAAGCGTTGCGAAGGTAACTGGCGTGAAGAGGCCAGTTCCATCGGGTCCATCTCTGCCTGTCAGGGCTTTCAAGATTAAGAAAACCCGTAAGTATATTTTGTGTACCTTTTCCGCATTTCCTTCCGCCTTTGTTTTTTATCTTTGGCTTTTCTTTATGCAGGAGTGGACTTATTTGCTTTTGAGAGCGGTGCGGGAGGAAGTGGTTCAGGACCCACGACAATAGGTTTGGTCAACCTATCAGAGGCGATGACCCAGGCGGCTGCGCCTGTTTCTGGTACCGGTTCTGTTGCTTATACTGTTGAAGAAACTGTTCCGGTTATGACGTCATCTGTCATGGCTACTGTGCCGACGATGGCGTCCAGTTTCATTGCTGCGTTAAGCAGTTCAACTTCTCCGCCGGCCGTCAGTGCCATCTTTACGACATCGTTCACCGGACCGGCGGTGACTTTTTCTTCGAGCTCATCTGCAGCGGCTACCACGGTTATGAGTTCATCTCAAATGAGTTCATCTCCGATGGTCTCAACCTCGGTGGCTTCTACAACGTCACATTCGGCGTCAGCGACTACCTCGTCCTTAGCCGTTCTTCAGGTATGTTTGGAGTTGGGGCCTCTAGACTTACCTCTGTTGATGAGGGGGTCCAATCTTTACCTCCTTCCCATCTCCTTGACCTCTTGGATGGATATCCTTTAGGTTCAGGTGATGGGTTTAGCGGCTATCGGCCTGTTATCGACCCTACAGGTGCGTGGGGTTACTTTGGCCTCTTATCTATCCTTGTCATTTTTTCCTAACTGTTTTTTGTTTTCGCAGTTTCGGATTCCAATGAGGTCTATGCGCCAAGGTGGAATATCCGCCGAGGGACAACTCTGAGGACGGCTGCAGACTGCGTCGACTGGGCGCGCCATGCCGCTCCAAGTGGTGCATTGGGGGAAGTGATGATTAGTTACCAAGAAGGCCGGTTGTCTACCGAGCTTCGAATTTTACTCGCCCGGATGCAGCCGCGTGTCGAATTACTTTGTCGTGAAAACGATAAGTTAAAGACTGCGCGTAGCTTGGAGGTGGCTCAGGTGCGATCGCTGCGGGAGGAGAACAAGAAACTTGCCGCCACCGCTGCTGAAAAAGAAAAGGCCTTCAAGGATCTTGAGGCAAGATCCAAGCCAGGAATGAGGCCCGTTCCAAGGCTACTCAAGCTGTTAACGAACAGCTTAGGTTGGCCAAGGAAACTACGCGTAATGCGACTGAAAGGGCCACCAAAGCTGAAGCCATTGCTGAGCCTCTGCGCGTTGAGAATGAAGAGCTGAAAGCCAAACTGGAGAAGCTTCAGCAGGCTCATGAGGCTTTGGCTTTAGAGGATGCCAAGAAGCTATAGGAGCTTTTGGATCAGAAGAGTGTGCTTGATCGCGCTGAGTGCAAGCTTAAAAGCGTTGAGGAGGCTGCTGCCAAGGAAGTGCTGCTTGCCAACTTAAACAAGAATGAGGCCCTACGCGCACGCGATCAAGCTCGCGTTACCCTTCAAGAGGATCTGTCCAATAAGGATTGGCTTCTACGAGAAGCGTTGCCGCAGGTACGCATAGCTCCATAATTCCTTGCTTTTTGCTTTGCTTTCTTTATACTTAGAAAAGTTTTATATATATATATATATTTTTTTTGTAGGTTGTGCATCGGATTTTCGCGAACACATCTTATGACGATGCCATGAGCGCAGCACTTAACGCTTCTCATGAGGATGGGGAGAAAGCTGGTTTCTTGCTTGGTCTAGGATTTGCAGAGAAAGGCATCCCGCCTTCCAAATTTCCTTTACACGATGTTGACACTGAAGCTGCCTATGACCAAGCTGTGAACCAGTATGCTGCCTTCTCGCATCCGGTTGTGGAGAAGGTGAATGAAGTTGCTGCTGCTGATGACGGGCTAGCTGTTCTCAAATCTTTCCTTGAACAGTCGCAACCAACTGATGGTGCGGGTTCAAGTGGGTTTGGAGGGAGTGGTCCCGAAGCCTGAATCTTGAGATTCCTCCCAACCGTTAGGATAGATTTGTACATTTTGTAGGCGAGTAGATACTTAGCCATTTTGTAATGTTTGAACAGCTTTTAATGTGAATATAAATGTTTTGTTAACGCCTTGCCTTGTAAACATTATATGATTTGCTCATGCATATTTTAGTTTAACTTAGCCATTTTCTAAGTGTTTTGAATAAGTTAACCTTTCGACGCGTTAGATAATAGGTTAATGTTCTGTTTCCTCTATCATGATTGTGCGGGTAGGACCGTCACTTTCACTTAGTAGGATGACCAAACTTCATCTATGTCTGACCTGCGTGAAGGTTTTCCTCATCTTCCCCTTAGAAATTTTTGTTGTTTTTGTGTTTATGCGGGTTGTGCCGCTTTCCACACGCAACGACTTACTTCCTCACTTATTTATGCGGTGAATACCGGCATATCAGTGTGGTCAGTTCATAAGTATAAAGGTAAGGCTATCAACATCAATGTGATAAGGAGAATCATTTCCATTAGAAGTGGCTCTAGGCCTTTTCTTTACAAGTTTGGAATTGATCTACATGTAACATCTGCGTAATTGAGCTCCATTCCATGTTCTTGGGATGGGGGTGCCATCGAGCCTTTCGAGCCGGTATGCGCCCTTTCCCAGAACTTCTTTAATAATGTATGGCCCTTCCCAGACCGGGGCCAGCTTTCCTGGGCGCTCCTGGTTCGAAGCCTCGTTGTTACGCAGTATGTAGTCTCCGACATTGAAGTTGCAGAGTTTCACCCGCGTGTTGTAGTACTTTTGCATTTGTCGCTTGTAGTTCTCTTCACACGTTGCAGCTAAGTCTCTGCGCTCTTCGGTTAGCATAAGGTCTAACCGTCTTTCCGCATCATTGTCTTCTGGCTGAGTTATGACTCTTGGTGAGGGTAGACCAATCTCGATTGGAACCATGGCTTCAGTGCCATAGGTGAGGCTGAACGTTGTTTCGCCCGTGCTTGCTTTTTTCATCGTTCTGTTTGCCCAAAGGACATGTGGAACTTCGTCCACCCAGCCGGATCTATGCTCCAAGAGTCTTTTCTTTATGCCGTCGACGATGCTCTTATTTGCTCTTTCCACCTCACCATTACCCTGCGGGTGTGCCACTGAGGTAAAGGTGTGGGTGATTTGAAGCTCTTTCAGCCACTTTTGTAGCTTCTGGTCAGCAAAGTTGGTGCCGTTATCGCTCACCAAATTCTGTGGAAGTCCAAAACGACAAATAATAAATTCCCAAATAAATTTTTTAATATGATTTGCGGTTGTTTGGGCTAGGGGTTTTGCTTCTATCCACTTGGTGAAGTAGTCGATGGCTACCACTAGGAACGGAACGTTCCCTGCTGCTGTGGGAAATGGGCCTGTCACATCGATGGCCCACTTCTGGAATGGCCATGAAGAAGTGACTGGAACAAGTTCGTTCTTCGGGCGATGCGTGTTGGGTACGTAAAGCTGGCAGGACCTACATTTTCTGATGTAGGCCAGCGCATTCGTGTGCATCCCCGGCCAAAAGTATCCCGCGTTGTTTAGCTTAGCTACAACTGCGCGTGGACCTGCGTGTACTCCACATATGCCTTCGTGTACTTCCCTTAGGAGGTAGTCGGCATCTTGGTCGTCAACGCATCTGAGGAGTGGACCAAGAAAATTACGCCTGTAAAGTGTGTCATCAACAAGTTGATAGTTCAGTGATTTACAGCGTATCTTTCTTGCCTGTGTCTTTGACTCTGGTAGTACACCCGCTGCAAGGTAATTTATGATTGGTGTCATCCATGTTTCTGTGCCGGTTTGGATGACACAAATTTCCTTGTGCGGGACTGATGGTGCTCCAAGAAGTTCAACGCGGATGTCCTTTCCCAAGTGGGTGAAGGCTAACGATGCAAGCTTGCTTAACGCATCCGCAGATTTGTTTTCGCTTCGCTTGATGTGCACAACTTTGCAATTGTTAAAATCGAGCATAAGGGTTTTTGCTTGTGCGAGGTACAGAGCCATTGTGTCGTTCACGGCCGTGTACGTCCCGTTAATCTGGCTGGCTACTAGCATGGAATCCACGTGGGCTTCCAAGTTTTTCACCCCCATCTTACGTGCAATTCTTAATCCGGCCAAGAATGCTTCGTACTCCGCTTCATTATTCGTACTTGGGAAGTCCAGCCGAATAGCGTAAGTGTATTCTTGGCCTGCTGGGTTAGTTAGTTTCAACCCTGTGCCTGAACCTTCGTTGTTGGCTGCTCCATCAGTATAGAGTCGCCAGACATCGTTAAAGTCTTGTGCTGGAGAGGGTTGAGCCTCTTCCTGGCACTCTTTTTCCCGCGATGCGGGGACTTCCGCAATAAAGTCGGCCAAGGCCTGGCCTTTTATGGCTGGTCTTGGCTTGTACTTTATCGCGTATTCCCCCAACTCAATTGCCCATTTGGCTAGGCGCCCCGAAAACTCGGGTTTGCCTAGAACGTTTGCAAGTTTGAAGTTGGTGAGAATGGTGATTGGGTGGCCTTGGAAATATCGTCTTAGCCTGCGTGAAGCTTGTACAAGCGCTAAGACTAATTTTTCCAGGGTGGAGTACCGGGTTTCCACGTCTGTTAAGACGCGGCTTACATAGTAGATGGGCATCTGGATGCCTTTTCGTTCTACTAGTAAGACTGCCCCGGTTGCTCTGTCTGTGGCGGAGAGGTAGAGAATTAATTCCTCCCCCACTTCTGGTGCTGTGAGCGTTGGGAGTTCGATCAAGCGTGACCGAATCTCTTGAAAAGCTGCTTCCGCTTCTGGTGTCCAGCGGAAGTGCGTTTTCTTCAAGCAATTTCTCAATGTTGACACGAATGGGAACGACCTATCCGCATGGTTTGCCAAAAGGCGGTTAAGTGCGACTAGTCGTCCATTCAGTGTCTGAGCTTGTTTGACGGTAGTAGGTGATTCCATTTTCATAATGGCTTCGACCTTTTCAGGGTTCGCTCTGAAGCCATCTTTGGTAACGATGACTCCTAAGAACTTCCCTTCTTCCATCCCAAAGGAACACTTGCTCGGGTTGAGCTTCATGTTTATTTTTCTGAGCGTATTGAAATTTTCTTCGATGTCTTTCAACATCGCCTCTGGCTCGAGGCTTTTGATGACCAAGTCATCCATGTAAACTTCCAAGTTCCTCCCGATTTGGGCATAAAACTCTTTGTCCATCAGGCGTTGGTATGTGGATCCGGCATTCTTTTGTCCGAATGGCATCATTTGGTAACAAAATGTGCCATCGGGCGTTCGAAATGCGTTTTTATCCTGATCGTCAACGGCCATGTGGATTTGATGGTACCCTTGATACGCATCAAGGAAGCATTTAAGGCGAAACGGTGCTAATGAATCTACCTTAAGGTCAATTTCGGGTAACGGGTAACAATCCTTGGGGCATGCTTTGTTTAGGTCTTTAAAATCTATGCACATGCGCCATTGTTTTTTGGATTTAGGTACCATGACGGGATTTGCAATCCATGTTTGATATTTACTAACGCGTACGATGCCTGCGTCAAGGAGTTCCTTGACTTGGGTTCTACACGCGTTAGCCTGCTCGGCACCCATTACGCGACGCTTTTGTATGACCGGCGCAAACGCCTGGTCACACTTGAGCTTATGCTCAGCCTTACTTCGAGGTACACCAGTCATGTCAACTGGTGTCCACGCGAAGATGTCGGCATTTTTTTGCAACAAGCGTTTGAGTAAGGTGCGTGTGGGATTAGTGATCGTTGGGCCAATGGTAACAGCCTGGTCAGGGTATTTGCCAATGAAGGCCCATTCTTCTGGCTCAGAGGTTGTTGGTTTAGCCATCTTTGGTTTGGGTTTAGATGAGACAGATGCGATGCATACCTGGGGAATACCCGTGATCATCGCGACGCCCTCAGCTGTTGGCCATCCCATCATACCATGGACCGAAGACACCACGGCATTAAATTTTGCCATCCCATCTCTCCCGAAGAGAATGTCGTATGTGTGGTGTGGCTTCCTCATTACAACGAAGTCCACGTCTTCTGTGCGGGAGTACTTCCCGTCCGTGAGGGTGACAGGGAAAGATATGATACCCAAGGGGGTGTTTGTGCTTCCATCAAACCCTTCCATTGAGGCGTAAACCGTTTCTAGGCGTTGTTTGTCTTCTTCGTCTAGCTTGTCGAAGAACTGCCTATACATGACCGTTGACGAAGAGCCGTTATCAGCAAGAGTGCGGGAGGTGATGTAGTGCCCCAGCTGGCTTTTGATGACTATGGGGCCTTCTTTGTTGGGCCCTCCTGGCACACGCGGGAAGCGCACTTCAGCTTCCTTCCACGCACTTGGCTCTGTTGTTCGTCGTTTTCTTCCTCTGACGTTGCCATGAACCATGTGAATGCTGATGTCGACGGGCTTTCGTCCATTGCCCTTGTACCAATTGTCATTCCTCCCTCCATTCTTGATTGACGCCACGAGGTGTGTGAGTTTCCCATCTTTGACGAATGTTTCGACGATATCCTTCAAAGATGTGCATTCCTCCGTGGTGTGGCCTTTTGTCCCGTGGAAGTCACAGGATTTGCTCTGATCAGCGTTATGACGCTGTCGGATTATTGGAGCCTTTGGCCATGGGAGTTTCTCGGTGGCAAATATCTCGGTGGCGTCCATCTGGGATTCCGGTTCGACGAGTGCGTGTTGCCCCTTCCGCCTAAGAGAAGGCGAGAGCTGGATGAGGTGTCAAAGTTTATCCTTGACTGCCAAATACCAAGCTTCCTCTTTTTATATTGTCGGGCGGTACGGACATTATTTTCTCTTGTTCTCTGCGTGTAGAGGTTTGTGCTCTAGGGAAGATTTCTACCCAGTTGCTTCTCCGTCTCGGCAAAGCGTTTAGCTGCCGTCATGATGGCATCCCACGTGGATGGCATGCCATCTTTACCCGTCAACGTGCGGATGAGCTCTGGGTACTCAGCGCCCTGGATGAAAGCGGCGTGAACAAGATCTTCGCTAATAGTGCCCAGACTTAGCTTCTTTGAGTTGAAGCGAGTGATGAAGTCTAGCAAAGATTCGTCTTCCTCTCGGATGCAGTTGAGGATCGTCCATTGCTCTTCAGTATATTTTCTTTGTTGACTGAAGTGCTGGCTGAACTTGTGCTGGAAGTCTGCCCAATCATAGATGTGGTGTACCGGTAGACGATCAAACCACGCTCTGGCTGCCCCCACGAGCGTCATCTAGAACATGTAACACCATGTGGGTTCCGTCCAATTACAGACGGTTGCCCCCGCTATAAATCTGTTCAAGTGATCGTCCGGGTCAGATATGCCATCGTAAGTGCCTATGTTGGACATCTGTTTGGCACTCTTTGGAGCGATTGCTTCCGCAATGTCCCTTGCAAATTTGGACGTTCCAGCATTCGCAACAGTTGGTCTGAAAGTTTTGGAGAAGTCACGTGGGTTTCCCCCCGTGTTCTTTGGTTTGAAGGTTCCCTCGAAATTTCTTCTCGAGTGGAAGTCTACTTCTTTACGCTTCTCTTTCGTCTTATGACGAGGGTTTGCGTCACTGTCAGATTCTTCCCAATCTTCATCATCCGAATACTCGCAATCATTGCTCATGTTGAGCTGTTGTCGAGTGCTTCCGAATTCATCATTGGCCTGTTGGAGTGAACGTAAACGTTCGTCCAACTCGGCTTGGAATTCTTTCTAACGTGCTTCCGCCCAAGCTTTAACTTGATCTAGTGTTTGTCGGGGAAGCCTCGTCTGTTGTTTCTCCACATGGGTATCAGTGAATCCCAAGGGAGGATTGTTTACTGCACTTGCCCCGGATTGGGTAGCCGGGGTAGTGTTCGTAAAAATCGTGTATTCACTGGTGTTCCCCCCAGTAGCTGGGGTTGTGTTTACCGGAGTTTCTTGGTTACTCGGTGGCTTTGGTATCGGAGTAACCTTAACCATCTTTCCAGAAGTTTGAAAAAACTGAGAAAAAGAATTAGTTCTAGCTTAATGCACGGATGGCGCCAATGAAGAAACACTAGGAGACCCCGGCAGATTAAGAATAATTTTAGGGTAAATAGATGTTTCCCACGAGGGTTAGGTCCGGCAAAGATGGTTATTCTTCTCAACCTGCAAAACAGACACCGTGAGCTCGTCACTGAGAAAGGGGGGGGTTCCTTCTTGTGACCACCCTCTGGCGTGAGAATCAGACTAGATTGCTCTGAATATAAGTGTATATTGAGAGAAATAACTAGAGAGAAGATGACGATACCGTTCCAAGGTGTTGGAGTATTTATAGCCGAAGGTAGGTTTCCAAGCAGGTACGGCCAGCTGTATAATATTCCTTTTCCACCAACTATGGGCTATGTTCGTGCCACGATGGGAGTTGGTGGGTAGGCAGCGGCTGATAGTGACATTTTGTACTGGAGCGTGCTCCTCCTCGTACTATTGTCGGTGAGCTGTCACCCTGTGATTGGTTCATGGGTCGCTTTCGTCAGATCTTGTCCATTTGTCCATACCTTGGTAGGTATAGTACAAAAGATCTTCTAGAAGCGTACGGACTGGCTCTTTTGGGCGGGAATATTCCCGCCCTGCTCATTCATTCTTCAGGTGACATTACTGAAGTATTAAGAGTTAGTGCCTTATGCGTGTAGCCTTACTGTTAATGCGGGTAGCCTTCCTTCTTGGCTTGTACCCACAGCTGCGGGGACAGGCAGGGTACTGTACCAAGGGAGGCTTTCCTGCGGGAACAGCTGGCTTACTGCGTGTAAGGTCTTCATCTCTCTGAGCATGGTGGGTCCTGCGGGTCCAGTTGGTCTTTGCGCAGACGTACCTCTTCCAGGTGAGTCTTGCGGGTCCAACTGGGCTTTGCGGGGACCTACCTCTTCATAAACATATGCCATGAAAAAGTTAAAAAGCAATTTGGTGGGGAAGAATTTGTATGACCATATGAAATGGTTGAGATAGATGAGCAAGAGGAGAACATAAATAAAGGAGTTAGGCATAGTAAAGTTTCTATGAAAATAAAGTTCATATGCTCTATTTATATTCATTGAGAATTTTATATCTTTTTAATAATTTTTATGAGCTAAACGTCATATATATTGACCATCGATCCGAAATTAAAATGTAGCATTTATTACATTATTTATCTAACAAATTTACAATATTATTAGATCAAGTAATATAATGAACTAGTTTTTTTACCTGGCGTATTGCGCTGGGGCAGCTGGAAAACCCATGTGTTGAAATCCGGGCGTTGGTAAAACCCGAGCGTTACGACGATGAGTCGACACGAATTCGGTCTGTACCGACTGCGTTCGTTACGATATAGACACCATTGGTAAAATTTGAGTGTTAAAACTTTAAAAATTAATTCATCAAATTAGCATATAAAAACATTAACATATAAGAAAACAAAATATTTAAGACGATATTTATTTGGTTGACAAACCCGATTAGTGATAAAACTCAAGCATTGTCGGTCCTTGGCATTAAGGCGATAACTTGACACGAATTCGATCAGTTATGATTATGTATCTTACAGTACCAGAACTAAAAAACGAAAAAAAATATATAAAACTTGAGGTGGACCAACGACCAATTTGGGGGGGGGGGTCGGTAGCGTTGTCGATCATGGGCTTTAAATAAGGTCGCGAGTTTGCACGGACGTGATTGGTTTCTTTCACAAAATTTACCGGCAAAACGGTGCCGCCAAGTGTCCCAATAGGTCACTTGTAACACCAAACTTGTTAATTATATATAGTAGTAATGGTCAAAAACACGCGAAGGAATTTTTAAGTGTATAAAAGTAAAATTAAATGCTTTTTATGTTAATTTTATCTCATGATTAATTGACATTTAAGTATCTTTTATTTTTTATACATTTATCATTTTTTTTATAAAATTTCAAATAAAAACAATTATTTTGTGAGAAATAAAAGAAGAATTTAAAATAAAGCATGATATGTAAATAGATACTATACCATGTACATGGGACATTATACAGTTTTATAAGCTACAAATCTCAACCACTATATCTTATATTCAAAAGCTTAGATCTATCATTGTGTTTCTCACAAAACTATTGTTGTTTACATTACCCCTACGAGTGAGTTTATTTGGAAACTCCTAAAAAGTGAGGAACTAAATCTTATACCATCTATTTAATCTTACTGTGCACATTTTATGTTATTTGATCATCTACTACATCTTGTATGACCCCATCAAACCAAAATCTCATGGATTGTTTTGGGTTTTAGTAAAATGTTTAATGGGTGATGACTGATGAGTCAAATTAAAAAGAAAGAAAGAAAAAGTGAGAATAGGTTAGGATGGGTCAAGAAAAGTGGGTGAAAATGAGATGAAAAATATTTAACCAGACGTCGGTACACGTGAAACGCATAACCAGGGCCCAGTACGCGCAAAACGCGTCACCTGTATCCGGTATGCGTTTTTATCTTAGTAAACCAACATTAAAAAAAAAATGAAAAAATATTAAGTTAGCACATCTTGACCTAAACTCGTCCTAATATTTTTTTTTAAAGACACATCATGGTCTAAGTCAATTCTGACGCAACACCCGATCCAAACCATTTCCACCTTCATTTGACTTCCTAATCTATACCCTAACAAAATAAGTTAATAACAATCCCATTGGTCTTGAAACCTTTTGAGCAGAGCTTTAATTCTTTCCCTTCTTATGGGCTGATCACGATCCATAATCGGTGTGCACCAGTACTAGTGGTTGGTCCATTGGGCTCATAACAAAAAGATATTTACAAAATGGTAAAGAAATTAATTTCGTATAAACCTAAATTGCAAGTCGTGTAGCTTGAAAATATTTATCAAGAAACCAAAAACATAAGTAGCAAACGAAGCCATAATTAAAACCTTTTGATTTAAAATCGCAATCCATGGAAAATTGTAAGTACCTAAAATCCTATCATAATCCTACGATTTTTTGAAACGGTAACCACATGTGTTATCAAAACACTTTACCGAAATAAGATTTAGGATTATGATATATCTAGACATAGTTAATTAAAAGATATAAAAAGAAAATAAACAAAGGGAAAATTCTTAAATACACATTTTCGGAATAATTTTTCAAGTTTTACGCACTTTTGCAAAACATTCCAGAAACACACATTTTAAACTACTCGTTTCTATTATTTTCCATCAAAACTCGCCCATATTAATCTTCCCTCAATTTACTCGTCCCTAATAGTTTACCCCTCAATCTACCCGTCCCTTGGTCCCTTAACCTTTCCTTACTAATTAGTTAAAAATATCTTTTATATTTAAATAACATATAAAAACTAATTTGTATTTTTAATAAATCAAATTTATAATAATTAGGTTTATTTTTTATTTTATAACTTATAACTCAGTTTTAAATATTTTATTTTCTGAACTTAAGAATTAAGTTACGGATTCTTAAACATTCTTATTTTAAAACCGTATATATAAGAATATTATAAACAAAAAAAATAAAACTATGTTTTAAATATTGTTATAATATAGTTTATAATTTGACCCAGATCGATTTAAAATAAAATTTATGTCGACACGTGGATAAAAAAAACACGTCTCAATGATATATTTGGAGTTTTGTAAAAACATTATATTTTAAAAGTTATAAAATAAAACCTAAATAATTTTTATATATACTTAGTAAATTATAAGTAAATTTTTTCGTAATAAAATTTTTCCGTATTCACTCGAAACTGCCGAAATCGAAAAAACTATTAATCGTCTTTAACAACCATGCTCGTCGCTTTTGGCTTAAAAAAAACATGTATATATCCGATTAGGAGAGACTAGACAGCTTTCATTTTCTCTATTTATTAAATGTTGATGTATCATGTGGTCAAATGTGTTGGTTTATATGGCTGCTTGGACGAAATTGCCAACTCGTTTCACGTCGTTGAAGTTTAAACGCAATGCTACGTGTCTAAGATTCAATGGTCCATTCCATGTCATCAAGGTTTGTAAGTCACATCCTGTTTATGATGTGCAATAAAATGATAATAATTAAAAAATTGTTATCCTGTCTATTGTTCTAGTCCCATCCATAATCAAATACTTAATGGTATTCTAAATACATATGGATAATACATTTCGAAAGAACCTATTTTAGTCATTTGAAATTTTAATTTTTAGTCCTAATCTACATTGAGTTATTTTTAATCCATTTCAAATGATACCTGGTTCTTTTAACAACGTTTGGAACTACATCCAGTACCCGATTGAGCCTTTCTAAGACGAAGTTTTAATCGTCAATACTGATTTTAACGATCCAGACTTGACTCGTCCAAAAACATCATCAAGGTGGAAACCCAGCAATATGGAACCCCCTCCCCCCTAAGTAAAGTTTCGAACATAAGACCACAAGATCCAAAACCTTAACAATAACTAGTTTTATACCCGTCCGGTGGACGGGTGATTTATGTCATAATGATATAAGTATGAACAAAAATCTTCCTGATCGACTTTTGTTCTCAAAAGTGAAAAAAAATACACAACAAATTTCAAACAATAATTGCATAAAAAGTAACGCCAAACATTTATATACAATCATGCTATAATATTAGCTCTAATGAGAAGATTATTGAAGTGATAATTGAACTTTGTTATAACTAAGAAAAGAGAGTAAAGGAATATGAGGTTCTCAATTCTACTGGATGTCAACGTTACTTACAATCACACAATATTTATAATACTAAAAATACTATTCGAAAATACTATTAGGGAGACATATGCATATAATTGGTTTGAAAATGTCATCCACCACTTGCAAGTGTCTTACCGACACTCTTATAACACTCCCCCTTGGATGACACCTTTTCAAAACTTCGGGGTCTTGAAGTACTGCCTCATTAATAACCTTGCTAAAGAAAAACCCAATGGGGAAAACTTTAGCTAAGGGAAAAAGAGTGCAGTATATAGCTCCCCCTCATATTGCAGGTCGTTACATTGTCCGTACATGGCGCATGCCAATATCATGAACATGTTTCCTGAATGTTGCTGTGGGAAGTGCTTTTGTGAAAAAATCAGCTGAGTTGTTGTTGGACTGGACACTCATCTCAACCTGATTGTCTTTAATAAGGTCTCGAGTATACTCAAAGTATCTTGGTGGTATATGCTTTGTTCTGTCACTTTTGATATACCCTTCCTTCATTTGCGAGACACAAGCTGCATTATCTTCATAAATAGGAGTTGGAATTCGATCTTTCTCTAGTCCACAAGAAATCAATATGTGTCGTGACATAGATCTTAACCATACACATTCTCTTGAAGCTTCATGCAATGCAATGACTTTAGCATGATTTGAAGATGTTGCAATGAGTGTTTGTTTCTGAGAATGCCATGAAATCGCAGTTCCTCCATTCTTAAATACGTATCCAGTTTGAGATTTTGCTTTATGTGGATCAGATAAATAACCTGCATCTGCATAACCAACTAACCCTTCTTTTGAATCGTTAGGATAAAATAAACCTAAATCAGCAGTTCCTTTTAAATACCGAAAAATATGTTTAATGTCATTCCAATGTCTTTTAGTAGGGGATGAACTGAATCTTGCCAATAAATTAACTGCAAAAGAAATGTCAGGTCTTGTACAGTTAGTAAGATACATAAGTGCTCCAATTGCACTGAGGTATGGTACTTCGGGACCAAGAATCTCTTCATTATCTTCACAAGGACGAAATGGATCATTGTCAACATTGAGTGATCTAACAACCATCGGTGTGCTTAAAGGATTTGCTTTGTCCATATTGAAACGTTTTAAGAGTTTCTTAGTATAAGTTGACTGATGCACAAGTATCCCATTATGCATATGCTCAATTTGTAAACCAAGACAATATTTGGTTTTTCCAAGATCTTTCATTTCGAATTCTTTCTTTAAAAGAGCAATTGCTTCATTAATTTCTTTTTGTCCCAATTAAATTTAGATCATCAACATACACAGCTATGATCACATATCCTGATGTTGTCTTCTTGATGAAGACACATGGACAAATAAGATTATTTGTGTATCCTTTGCTTATCAAATAATCACTCAAACGATTGTACCACTTCCTTTCAGATTGTTTCAGTCCATACAATGATCTTTGTAATTTGATGGAATACATTTCCTTAGGCTTTGAGCTTATTGCTTCGGGGAGTTTAAATCCTTCGGGAATTTTCATATAGATGTCACTATCTAGTGATCCATACAAGTAAGCTGTGACAACATCCATAAGACGCATCTCTAACTTTTTAGAGACTGCTAAGCTGATTAAATATCTAAACGTAATAGCATCCATAACAGGAGAATACGTTTCTTCATAGTCAATTCCTGGCCTCTGAGAAAAACCTTGAGCTACAAGTCTTGCTTTATATCTTGTAACTTCATTTTTCTCATTTCGTTTTCTCACAAAAACCCATTTATATCCTACAGGTTTCATTGACTTTGGTGTAATGACAATAGGTCCAAAAACCTTTCGATTGTTTAGTGAGTTTAATTCAGCTTGCATAGCATCTTTCCATTTGTTCCAATCTTGTCGATTTTTACAATCATCTACAGATTTTGGTTCAGGGTCATCATTTTCTTCCATGATATCGCTTGCCACAGAATAAGAAAATATATCATCAATATTTTCCATTTCATCTCGATCCCACATTATATGTGATTTACCATAGTTTATTGACAATTCTTTATTGGAATCATTTATTTCTTCCTGAGGAAATGTTATATCATTTATTCTTTCCTGAGGGAAGGTTTTGTCAATCATTCCTTCCTTAGGGTCAGTATCCTTCTCAGAACCCTTTCTTTTTCGAGGATTTTTATCCTTTGAACCGATTGGCCTTCCACGTTTTAAACGTTTTTGAGATTCATGAGGTGCATTATTATGGTTTTGCTTGCTTGGAATATCAACTCGAGCTGGAGCATTAGCAGCTGGTATATGAGATTTAGTGACCCTGTTTATATCAGTAAATGCATCAGGTAACTGATTTGCTATTTCTTATAGATGGATTATTTTTTGAACCTCTGTCTCACTTTGTTTTGATCTTGGGTCTAGGTGTAACAATGATGGCACACACCATGATATATCTCTTTCTTGCTTTTTCATTTCTCCCCCTAATGCCGGGAACATTGTATCGTTAAAATGGCAATCAGCAAAACGTGCTGTAAATACATCACCTGTTAAAGGTTCAAGGTATCTTATGATGAAAGACGTTTCATATCCAACATATATTCCCAACCTTCTTTGGGGACCCATTTTTGTGCGTTGTGGCGGTGCAATAGGAACATACACAGCACACCCAAAAATTCTAAGATGAGAGATATTTGGCTCATTTTCGGAAACAAGTTGTGTGGGAGAATATTTATGATTTGCACTTGGTCTCACACGGATTAATGATCCAGCATGCATAATTGCATGACCCCAAATAGAAACAGGGAGTTTTGTCCTCATTATTAATGATCTAGCTATTAGCTGTAGGCGTTTGATCAACGACTCGGCTAAGCCATTTTGTGTGTTTACATGAGCAACAGGGTGTTCTACAACAATCCCCACAGACATGCAATAATCATCAAAAGTATGTGATGCAAATTCTCCCGCATTATCAAGCCTTACTCTTTTAATGGTATAATCCGGAAAATGTGCACGTAATTTGATAATTTGAGCAAGAAATTTTGCAAAAGCAACATTACGAGTTGATAATAAAGAGATATTAGACCATCTGCTGGATGCGTCTATTAAGACCATGAAGTATCTAAATGGTACACATGATGGATGAATTGGTCCACATATGTCACCTTGAATTCTTTCAAGAAACATTGGTGTTTCTTTATCGACTTTTAATGGCGAAGGTCTTGTAATTAATTTCCCAAGAGAACAAGATGTACATTGAGGCATTTATCTATTTTGTGGATCTTTTGACCTTTCAGTGGATGCCCATGTGTATTTTCAATGATCATTTTCATCATTGTGGATCCTGGATGGCCTAATCTGTCATGCCATAAGTTTATGATACCAGAATCGTAACAATTTTCTTTGACTGCCATATGTGCTTGAGGCACATTTATATATGTATAATGCAAACCAGAATGGAGCATTGGCAATTTTTCCAATATTTGATCTTTGCTTATGATATGCAAATATTTTTCATTACTAACAGTCCTTGACTGAGTATCATATCCATTATGATATATGTTTCTGAAACTCAACAAATTTCTTGTTGATTTTGGGGAAAATAAAGCATTTTCTATTTTGAGCTTTGTACCATTTGGTAATGCTAAATTAGCTTTTCCCCTCCTTCTATCAAGTTTGTAGGACCTGATATTGTATTGATGATCCCTTTTGTTGGTTTCAGTTTATAAAAATATTTTTTAGATCTAAGTATAGTATGTGTGGCTGCACTATCCGCTATACATATATCTTCTTCATTTGTTTGATCTTGTGCTCCGGTGATTTTCATTTTAAATCTTGAAAAATATTAAGAAAAAAAATAATAAGTGTATAACGAAGACATATGATATTTTAATAAGAAATTTATTTAATTGAAACACAAGTAGTACATGAAAGAGGAACTACATAATTAAAGATAATGAGAACACACTTAATAATTGCATCTAATTATAGTAGTCAAGCAACTTTGTTTCAAAGTTCCACCTCAAAGTCTTCAGCGCTCAGCTCAGCATTGATATTATTAAAGTTATCAACATGGTTCACGTCTTTCTCTTTTCCTTTTAGAGAGGCTTGGTACAGTTCACACAGATGTGGAGCTGTGCGACAAGTCTTTGCCCAGTGGTTTGTACTTCCACATCTAAAACATGAAGTGTCATTGTTTTCGGACCTACCAGCTTCATTCCATTTATTTTGGTGGTTGGAATTGGTATTGTGTGGGACATGATAATTATTGGCACTCTGGTTACGACCACGGCCACGTCCACGACCACGACCGTAAGAATTATTGTTCCATTTGAATGAAAGCTTACGATCATTAAAATGTCTTTTATCAAAATGACCACGGCCACGTCCACAGCCTCGTCCTCGACTTTGTTCCCATTTATGACCAGAATTTTTATGAGAACTTTTGCGAGCAACATGTGCTTCTGGTATTGCTAATGAACCCGTGGGACGAGATTGATGATTTTTCATCAATAATTCATTATTTTTCTCTGCTATAAGGAGCAATGCATTTAGATCAGAGTATCTCCTAAAATTCTGCAAACAATAATGTGTTTGCAAGTTTATGTTTGATGCATGAAACGTGGAGAAAGTTTTCTATAACTTTTCTTCCTCTGTTACGGGATACCCAAAAAATTCTAGCTTTGAGCAAATTCGGTATAAAGCAGAGGTGTAATCATTTACCCTCTTAAAATCTTGGAACCTAAGACTGTTCCATTCATCTCTAGAAGTAGGAAGTAAAACTTCCTTTAGATGACCGAATCACTGCTTTTCAAATCTTCCCATATCATATATGGGTTATCATAATTAAAATACTCATGTTGTAGTAATTCATCAATATGTTTATGGATGAAAACATCAGCTCTTGCTTTATCCTGGTCAGAGCAATCATTGTATTCTTGGATTTTTTCTAACACATCCATAGATTTTAAATGTCTTTTGACATTTGCTGTCCAAGACATATAATTTTCTCCAGAAATGTTGAGTGCAGGGAATTCGAGTTGTGCTATATTTGACATTTTGTTGCTAAACATAATAGAGCAAATAATAAGATAAATATTAGAATCCATATATATCAATCAACAATGAGATACAATACATTGGTAGAGCTATAAACATATAAAAGAAAAAGAAAATGCCGAAATCTTCAGATGGGAGATTAAATAGTATAAGCATTATAGTGACCAACAACAAAACCGGGTGAATCATTTTGAAAACTTTATCTTGGATAAATTTAATAAGAAGAATGTTTGTTGTAAATGAAATGGGGTTAATAATTGGTTATTTATAGTGAAAATTTATAACCGTTTTACAACGGCTATATTACCGTTTTATAATGGTAACATTACCGTTTGTATGTGTGTGTGTGTGTATATATATATATAATATTGATAATTTTAAAGTAAGATAATAAATACAGTTTATTTTATAAAATATATAATTATTATGCATAATAATAAGAATAAAATTGTTAGTGTAATTAAATCTAACTTTTAAATGATATATTAGTGTGCATATAAAAATTAGAATGGTTATCAAATTTTAATAACAATGTTTATACACATTATTGTTATTACTTAGTATATGTATATGCATAGATATTTTTTCAATGTATATAATTAAAGAAGTGTTTATGATGCTTATGTAGATACCTTTGTGTCTATTACCTTTCTTGATTAGGATATAAGCGGCTCGTGCCGATAACGTGTTATAATATTAGCTCTAATAACAAGATTATTGAAGTGATAATTGAACTTTATTATAACTAAGAAAAGAGAGTAAAGGAATATGAGATTCTCAATTCTACTGGATGTTAACGTTACTTACAATCACACAATATTTATAATACTAAAAATACTATTCGAAAATACTATTAGGGAGACATATTCATATAATTGGTTTGAAAATGTCATCCACCACTTGCAAGTGTCTTACCGACACTCTTATAACAAATCACAAAATTTTAAACAATAATTAAACAAAATGTAACATCAGACATTTACATACAACCCGTGTTGCATCAGGGCGTCTTCTTGCTTGCTCATGATCCATGGTTCACCCGTGTTTTGACCAACAGCCAGTTGCACAATCCAGTTCACATATCATGATCTGTCCTCATGAAATGTTCCTTCGATGTTTTAGTACTCATTGCCTATCTGGATCATATATCATGTACTAAAGATAAAATTTTCGCTCATTTCTTTTCATTAATTATTTAGTTTAGCTCATCAGGCTGTAAGACTAAATATATAATTATATATATATATATATATATATGGCCATTATAATCATTTATATTATAATAGATCAAAATATTAACTATACCTTATTATATATTAGTTTGGTAATTGTTGATGGGCCATATTACCTATAATTAACTAATAAAAGGTTTCCCCTTGGGTGTATATATAGAGAGATAAATATTAATATTATAACCTAATTACATACACATAACAATTTGTGTACCTCCTCTCTCCTAAACCGGGTTCCTCTTAAGAACCCTAACACCATCCTTACTATACATCCTTAAGGGGAACTCGATCAACCTGACAACTATGTCGTCTACATCCTTCTCTGATGCGGTTAGTATTCTCCATGCACTAACATGTACACATATAATTATATAGGTTTATCATATTATTCATGTTTTCCATTATCACAATGAGGAATTGATCAACATGTGGTATCAAGAGCGATGTTGTTTAATCGGTTCTTAACGTTTTTTCATTAAATCTGGATTTAAACCGGAAAACTTGAATCTAAAGTCTTAACAAACCTAATTTTGAATTTTTTTATGCTTGTACTCATTGAAATCGGTTTATAAATAAATTGTTTAAAACTTTTAGAACTCGATTTCACATTAAAAACCTGTTAAAAATTTATGGTTTTTCGGTGATGTTCTTCGTGTTCATCATGATAATACATATTTTGGTTAAAATTTAGATTATGATTGTGTTTTCCTAAAATAATTGAAAACACATCTCCAAAGATTTTTTGAAATGTGAATATTTATTAAGAATATAAATTTCAAAATTAAACAAATCTTGGAGATAAAATTAATCTCTAACAATTTGAACCAAAATATTATTACATTAAATAATTTTTGGATTTTAATACTTACCGAAATCTCGGTCAAACTGAGATTTCATCAAAACCGGAATCTCATTAAAACCGAGATCCCATTAAAAACCGAAAACTTATTAAAAAACCGAAAACTTGATAAAAACCGAGAACTCATAATTTGACCGATAACTCATTACTAGAATCGAGAACTCATTACAAAACCGAAAACCAAAAATTTTCTAATCTAAACAGGTTATTATTAACTAATTAGATGTTTTGTAAATACTTATAACTTAAAAACCTTTTACAAAACATAAAAAGCTTAAATTGAGTGAATTTTGATGTATCACTTCTGCCCAAAGGTGATGTGTTACATCTACCCTATCATTCAAGTCTAACTAAAGCATTTGTTAGTTTTTGCCTAAGATGATACAAATGTCTCACTTCTGTCCAAAGGTGATGTGTTACATTTTTATCTAGCAAAACTAGCCCGTGCATAATTAAAATAGTTGTCTCACTTCTGCCCAAAGGTGATGTGATACAATTGTTTTGCACACATACTTAAATAAATTTTAATTCTGCCCAAATGTGATTTATTTTTTGTTTAAGTAGAACTTTTAATTATAATCTATTAGTTTGATATTAATAATAGACATATCACATCTTCAATAAAACATAATTATCCTCACATTAATGATCCTTCATTAATCTAATGATCATAAATATTAATCTGTATTATTTTAATATTTCATGACATTACTCACTATAATTTTCTTCTATAAATAACTATCTCATTAAAATCATCCACTCTAATATTAAAGCATAATATAAGTTTTACATCACAAAGAGTTTCAATAATATTTAGCTCTTCTCAGTTTTAATTATTCATTAAGACATGATATGACTATCCTACTGCTCTTTCTAATAATAATCATTCTATTAAAAACTAGAGCATAACAAATGGGATGAGTCAATCATAATGTCTCATATGATAATGATAATCAAGAACTTATTTATATAAATGTTATCACTAGAGTTATTCTTGATTTATTTTTTACTAAGACTAATCAAAATAACTCATAAGATGCATGCATTCCTTCTAAATTCTAATTATAAGGTTAAATGGTATTCCTGAATACATCATAATGTACAATTCCATGACCCATAAAATTAAGGGTTCACATATGAAAATAAGTACAATTTTATAGTATATTACATACTAAAATTTTCAATAGTACAATTTGGTGCATTGCGAATCAACTATAACACTCAGAAGTACCAAAGGAAAATGAGTGTGTTGATCAGCAACATATGTACACGCAAATAAATGTCTGGTACTAGAAATAAGATGTTATTCAACTCACTACCACTAAAACCTAAAAGAGGATAATTCTAAGGTTCATAGACAAAATACAACTTCCATCTCTAAGTTCTCTAAGGATAAGTCTCATTGCAAAAATATGTCATTACATTAGGAATAAGCAACAAGACTATCCATAATCCAAAAGAACATCTGGCTAAAACAGTAGTCGTATATTAATGATATTTAAGTCTGCTAATCCTAATATTCCAATTAACACGTGAAAGGTTGAGTCTAGTTCTATGAGTTTCTTTATTGATATCAACAAATAACTAACATGAGTGTTGGTGACAAAATTTAAATGTCAAGGTTATTAGAACCATAATAAACTGTCTTCTAATTACGCTTTATGATACCTTAATTATTCTGGAGATTAATCAGAATTTAGTATCATAATTAAGCTACAATACGATAGTTATGAGGTTTGCATAGCCAACATAAAGTCACTCTTACCTTAAACTCTCATATTATTTGTTATCAATATCTAGATTGAAACATTTATAAAATAGAACTAGATGATATTATATACTTTCACAACTTTTGTTATCATGCAAATAAAAATTTAACAAAAGACAGATGAGACCTATAAAATTCATCCATTAAAACCAAATTTCATGAGAAATCATGACACTGTTGACGAGGGTGATTTTTCATAATCTCATTCGTAGTGATTTAAATCACGTGTTAGATGCCCTAAACATTATTTGGCTTAAGAAATAAGTATGGGTCCACCAGAATTATATTTCACTTACATTCGTGGAACTTATTCAGATGGAATATTCAGACATAATTCTTTATCATTTAAAAGGCTATTTACTTGTATCCAATCTGTCGTCTATGATCCACGGTCTTAAAGAGATCCATTCTTATATACTTAATACGATTTCTTCTAAATATGTCCCTAAGTTTACTATGACATCTGGACGTTAATGAAATCAAATCAAGTCTAACATATATATAACAGATTCCCACGTCACGTGCATCATTGAAACTTCTATTGTATTTTTTGTAGAGATATTAAAGATCAGTGGGAGCCTTAAGTGTCTCAATCATAAATTACAAGATTTGCAAGAGGTGGGTGTAACATCCTAAAATTTATAATGTTGAATAAAGAAAGTTATGTTAGTGATTTCGCGTTTTTAATTATTACTATCGAGTAGGAGCGGGTCATGGACTTGGATTAATTGAGATAGGATAAATGAGAATGGGATTTCAGGGATATAAATACCCCCAAAATCCCAAAATATCTCATTTCTCACCAAACTCCACACATACTCCACACACTCCTCAAAACACACACATACTAACCGATCGAGATTCGAAGCCGAGACCCGAGATTTTGTTGATAGATCTGAGTTGGTAAGGTAAGAACAAATCCCCCAAAGCTAATATTACTGAAAATGGTTAGGATTGGATGGGTTAACCGGACCCGAAACCCAAACTGCCCAAATCGGACCCCTAAAACGTCGATTTTAGGCCGATTTGATGGTTGGGATTTGTAGGCGCTGATCATACGATTCCGTGGGTACCAAAATCGAGTTATTTGGCTAAGAAACGAAGGATTTATGGGCAAACAGATCTGCAGCGCGATAACTTCGCCTGCAAGATCAAGTTCGCCTGATGAACTTCGCCTTCAAGCGTAACTTCGCCTTCAAGCGTAACTTCGCCTAAGGTATAACTTCGCCTACGACCAAGTTCGCCTAAGGTATAACTTCGCCTGAAGCCAAGTTCGCCTAAGGTATAACTTCGCCTGAAGCCAAGTTCGCCTAAGGTTTAACTTCGCATGAAGCCAAGTTCGCCTAAGGTATAACTTCGCCTGAAGCCAAGTTCGCCTAAGGTATAACTTCGCCTGAAGCCAAGTTCGCCTAAGGTATAACTTCGCCTGAAGCCAAGTTCGCCTAAGGTTTAACTTCGCCTGAAGCCAAGTTCGCCTAAGGTATAACTTCGCCTGAAGCCAAGTTCGCCTAAGGTTTAACTTCGCCTGAAGCCAAGTTCGCCTAAGGTTTAACTTCGCCTGAAGTGAAGTTCGTTTATAAAATAAATTAAAAACCTAATGGAAAATGTGTTAAGGCAGTTATCGAAAATAAAATTTTTCCAAGCTGACCTGGCAGCTTAACCCCAGCCAGGGGCTCTGCCCCTTGGACCCCGCTAGGGGCTGCCGCCCCTAGAACCCCGCTGCCAGGGGCGCTGCCCCCGGACCCCCGTTCGTTGTGGGTCATATATAGATAGAAATACAAAACGAGTAGTAGTAGTTAATTGATATGTGTAAATATTATACAGTTAGCCGAGCCCAGTTAAAGAAAGGAATTACGATCAACGGCGAGCGTAACAGGATCCAGGTGAGTCTCTAGCCCCATTCCTTGTTATGTTTTCGGGGCTGTGTGCATACTTGATGTGTTGTTAATACATTTATCCTAAGTGATAAGTGTATGCCATATGTGATATATGTGATATGTATGAATGATTGCTTGATGGTACGTGAACGATCTTCGGATATTGCACGTACTGTCAGGTTGTAACGTTATAAATATGGTAAGTATGATATGTATGAACGATTGCTTGATGGTACATGAACGATCTTCGGATATTGCACGTACTGTCAGGTTGTAACGTTATGAATATGGTAAGTATGATATGTATGAACGATTGCTTGATGGTACGTGAACGATCTTCGGATATTGCACGTACTGTCAGGTTGTAACGTTATAAATATGGCAAGTATGATATGTATGTTTATGTGTACGAACGTAATAAAGTTAATAAAGGAAGGAAATGACGGTTGTATGGTTGTATGGTTACGAAAAGGGTACCGAGCCCTAATAATACTCGAGGTATGATGTATGGTTGTATGGTAACGAAGAGGGAATCGAACCCTACTAATATTCGAAAACAAGGGACCAGACCCTAATAATATCTGTGATGTTAGGGACCAGACCCTAATAATATCTGTGATGTTAGGGACCAGACCCTTATAATATCTGTGATGTTAGGGACCAGACCCTTATAATATCTGTTATGTTAGGGACCAGACCCTTATAATATCTGTGATGTTAGGGACCAGACCCTTATAATATCTGTGAGGTTATAGGGCGAAAGGCTCTTTAAAACGTATGATTATGAATGTAAAGAAAGTATGTAAGTAATAAAGAAAGTATGTAAGTAAGAATGAAGGCATGAGTACTTATGTGTGTATGAAAGAAAGTTATGAGGTTAAGTACGTATGTATGTAATAAGGTATTGTATGGTATTGTATGATTAACTAGAACTCACTCAGCGTAGCTGACTTTTAGTATGCACGCAGGTGAGTAGGTTGAGACAGCTGGCTTGAGTGGAGGACACATGGCAGAAGACTAAAGCCTGGCATCTGAAGATCTGATATGTTTTATAAGTTATGTTTTGATTTTGAAAGACAAGAGGAATGTTCTAAGACATGATTATGAATCGATATGTAATGTTTTATGAAAGTTTTATATTCCGCGTAAAGTTTTTAATTAACTCTGATATTTAGAACTGTGTTTATGAGTAAATCCAACACGAAAGTAGGGTTACCGGGTTCGGGGCCTTACAGTGGGGGAGTGAAAACTTTATATTATCTCAATTACACCTTTTGTACAAGACACTGCTCCATCGCAACGCTATTCTAACAAAACTTATCTCTTTAGAATTTACAATCTTTTACAAAAGTTTCATTGTTGCTTAAAGTGGGCAATTCTGATTTCTTACTAAACTAATCCTCAACAAGAGAAACTCCAATAACTTATATTATTAACTTGTTTCTCTGTTAGAATCTATTGGTCTATAAATATTGACCCTAAGCATGCTAATTTCTTAAAGGTTTCTAAGGTCAGTGGGAACAGTAAAAGTCCTTATAATGACTTGGCAAAAGTACAAGAGGCAGGGGAAGAGAGTCATTAAATTTTACTCCAAATTTAACTCCAATTACACCTCTTGTACACCATATTGTATCCACTCTTACACACTTAGAATCCTGAAAATGATAGCAACCTAACTAAGAGCTAATTCATAAAACTGAAACTTCAAATAAACCCAATAATCAACTCAGGAGGTCATCTAGGTTTTAAAACCTACTAACTTTGATGATTATGTAAGCTCCATAACTAAAGTTGAAATGGATGTTGAAAGTTTAATGATCATACTCCTTCTAATTAAATCATTAGCATCAATAAATCTTTTGAATGGAATAAGCTATTATTAGCAAATTAAACTACACTTCATAAGTCAGAATAACGTTTGAGATTTTTTGAAACACCGAAGGGTATTCATAACTAAATTAAATCCTAACACAAACGTTAAGACACAAAGAAGCATGATTGATTGTTAAAGGTTACATTCAAGGAGAAATCAATTATCAAAGAATCTTCTTACCTATATCACAAAAGATTTCTTTAAGTATCATTATTGTTCTAGTAGCTTATAATAGTTAAGAGCTAAATTAGATGAACATTAAAACAACTTTCCCTAACAATCGACTTACATATTTATATGTTCATAACACAACCTAAAAGTTATAAACTGAAGGTTAAAGAACAGTTAGTCTATAAGTCAATAAAATCCATATATGGGTTAATGTAAACATCAAAATGTGATGAAATCTTTATATAATTATTTTCATCAAAAACCTAGTGGTTAATGTACCTACCTCAAGATGAGTTGGAGCAACTAAAAACAAACTTGTCCTTATATAGATAACATTCTTCTAACAAGTGTATGTTGCATAAGTCAAAGCATTGTCCGTACATACTTCGATGTGATAGATCTCTGAGATATTCCTTACATAATAGATATCATAATATTCTGAGATAGGCCCAAAGGGACGTTAGTTTTGTTCTATAAGTTTTATCTTAAATGGGTCCTTACACATGTAACAAACAATAATGCTCTATTTAGAAGATAATAGGATCATTGAGATTATTACCTTATGCTTCATTAAGTAGAAACCTTATATAGGTTCAAGTCTATACTCGTTCAGATATCACTCAAACTTGCAACACACTAGATATTTCTAGATTAATGTGAAACATCTAAAATAGTATTAAATATCTTTAAAAGAAACGAAAGACCATAATTTAAAAGAAGAAGCGAGAATTCAAACCGGAAGATTACTCTAAACTTTGTCATATTCAGTGATAAGAAAATGTCATTTTCGGGATATATTATTATGTCAGTAGATAAATCTATCCCATGGAGGAATCATAATGAACTGATAACAACAACCTAAGTCATAACAACATAATATGTTGATTAATTACAACGTTGTTGTCAATAAATGTTGTTGAATATTTATTAGTGGACTCATAAGTTATATTAAACTCCAGATAAATTATATATTGAAGACTAATTGTGATAAAGTCAGCTATCATGTTTTCTCAAACAGTAACAGTTTGAGAGGTGCTGCATTAAATTTTGATATGAAATTAATTATTCGTTTAAGAACGAATTGAGGAATCTAAATTTTTGTATCGAATACATTCATGATATGCTTAAGGATCCTATAACTAAAGGTCTATTACCCATAAGTATTATGAAAGCGCTTATAATCATGAGGGGTTTATTAATGACCTCGTACAACTGCATATCGTAGTATGAATGATTAAATATTAAATTTCCTAATCAGTTTTGATTTTGTATGTCTCTTAATATGTTCTGCATGCATAATGACATATAGACAAATTATTATAAAAATCAAACGTTTAAAGGGCTTACTTGAAAATTTTGATCATAACTACTTAGCTTTTAAATAAGGACTGCAGTATGATTAATGGGGTTCTTGAGCTGATGTTCAATTCAATGACTGTGTTTCTCTACTCCAGTTTAAGTTTAAAGCTAAAATGAGTGTTAACTCCTGATCAGACTTATCTAATACTCATAGTAAATGATTACTCGGCCAAGTGGGAAAATGTAAGACTAAATATATAATTATATATATTTATTTATATATTGCCATTATAATCATTTATATTATAATAGATCAAAATATTAACTATACCTTATTATATATTAGTTTGGTAATTGTTGATGTATTACCTATAATTAACTAATAAAGGGTTTCCCTTTGGGTGTATATATAGAGAGATAAATATTAACATCATAACCTAATTACATACACATAACAATTTGTGTGCCTCCTCTCTCCTAAACCGGGTTCCTCTCAAGAACCCTAACACCATCCTTAACTCTACATCCTAAAGGGGAACTCGATCAACCTGACAACTATGTCGTCTACATCCTTCTCTGATGCGGTTAGTATTCTCCATGCTATAACAGGTACACATATAATTATATAGGTTTATCATATTATTCATGTTTTTCATTATCACCATGAGGAATTGATCAACACAGGCAGATTACCATATAGAAAGCAATAAATTTGTAAACATGTGAAAGAATAATTAGGCCTCATTGTTTGCTAGCAGGTTACTTGTCTTCGTCATGTCCATGTCCACGATTTTGGTTGTGATACTTTACTTGTAAATCTACAAAAGTCAGTTTATGTCCAAACAATCAACTTTTCGAATTGGGATTTAATGTGAGTTATTTCACAGTTTAATTAAAGTAACTTTGAAAAGCATATCTTGAATAGTTTGAATATATTTTGTCATTGTATAAATTTCAAACGTGACAAAAGCTTCAACGTTGTGAAATAACATTTCAGAGTCGGCATAATTTGGTTTAATAGATTTAGTTAGGGATGAGCAAAATAGGGACAGGTACCGATTTGGTACCGTCGGTACCGAATCGGTACCAAAGTTTTAAGTTTCGGGATCGGTACGGTACCAGTACCGGTATTTCCCGATTTTTTTACCTCCGGTACCGGTATAATCCCGGTACCGAACCGAATATTTCGGTACCTGTACCGGTACCAAGAATTAGGGATTTTCGGGATCGAGATTTTCGGGATCGGGACCGGTCGGTACCGGTCCGGTACCATGCTCATCCCAAGATTTAGTGAACTTAATAAAATATTTAAATATTTAGTCTAATACAGTAAAGGCACTCAAAGTAAAACCATTATACTAAAATTTTAAACTAACAAACAAATTATGTACAATTTATTTTACACCCGATGTGTAATTTGGGCAGACCATTAATAAATAACAAGTGGCTAATGTGTTAACCTCATCTCAACAAATCAATTTAACTCCCCTTCATATCTACAAATTCGAAATTCAATTTATTCTACTAAAATAATCATTACCACAAAATATAAAAATCATAAAATGAGTTTACACAGTGAAGAAACACGGATCCACTCCTCACTAATGGGTCATGGATCCGTTGAATCAACAGGGGGTAAGATACGGTTAACTGCCAACACGATATGAACCCAATTGCCTAAAGTCCAGTGACGAAGTTCTGCAAAACAGACACCGTGAGCTCGTTACGGGAAGGTCAAAAGGGGGGGCCTTTCCGTAACCACCCTCCGGCGTGAGAATAAGTACAGTTCTGATGAAGATAATGCACTTAAGAAAATTGAGATAGTACAGTGGGAGTGAATGAATACCTAATGATGATTGAGAGGGTATTTATAGCCGAAGGGTGTGGGAAGGTAATTGTGCCAGCTGTCCTTTTCAGAAGATGCTCTCGTAACCACCTGGACACGTGTCCTCTTTTGATAGGTTCGGTTTATACGTTGCATGTGCATGTATAACCACCTGGACAGGCGTCCCTCTGTTATAGGACAAACACGTATCACTGGCTATGTGCACGGTTATAACGGCCTCGCCAGGTGTCTCTTTCTGACTGGTTGAAGGGTCACGTATTGCTCAAGAAAGTATCTGTGTAAATCTTCTAGAAGGTAATTAGTTACTGACAGCTGACCCGGGTCATTACCTCATGGTCGTTTACGCGGAAGGATATTCTTTTTTGCGGATAACCTTTGAGGGTGCCCGGATGCTTCCGCATGTGCTATGAAGGTGTTTCTTCCTCAAATGATTATGCGGATGATTCACATGCCCCGCGGGTGACTTGTGATGGGTTCTTATGTCACACCCTCAAAATCCACTAACGGAGTTTTGCCGTCAGAGGGTGTGAACTAACAGGATCAGAATCATTAGTTATAATCAAACACCATGTTTAAAGTTTTCAAACCAACAAGACATTAAGTCTTAAATAAAATGCGGAAGCGTGAATTGTAAACCAAAAAGTTTGCGCCACACAGGACGACTTAAAAACCCAAGTTATTAAAATAAAAATTAAAGGAAGTTTTCAAACGATGGTGTTTAGCGAATGCATGTTCCTATACCGCGCGCCCACCTCGGCTACCTGAGAATAACATACTAAAAGTGTCAACACAGGGTTGGTGAGTTCACAGGATTATATAAATAAAGTGTTTGCGTTTCCTTTTGCTTTTGCGTTACCAGATTGTGTTAAATCAATTATATATCAATAGGTAGCTAACCTATCAAGCATGTATTACTAAGTGTTCGACACCGAAGCTAACTGTTTATCAATTGCCTTGCCACCATGTCAACCATGACCATGGTAATGTGTTAGCCAAGATTACACCCACTCGACCTACAGTCGAGTTTAGAGTTGGGTGAGGTTTGGTTTTTAAAAATATTTTTATTATATTTTTATCATATACGATTTTATCACAATGATCAAAACATCACAACAAACACACATCAATCATTATCATGCGCAACAGAATGTTATTTGTTATTCCAATTAAATGACAAATCCAATTAATGAAAGATCAATTGTGTTAGATTCCTAACTCAAAATATTAACTTCCAGAAGTGGAACCAACCCATTTGGTCTTGTCGTTTATGAGATATCTCAGTCGCAAAACAGCTTACCAGCAGGCTTCCCGAATCAGCCTTGCACAACAGTTTTGTAAAATAATGAAAACTAACTTTTATACGTCCAAAAATTACAAACTCAGACTTTTCAGAAACTAGACTCGACCGAGTATATTGTAGAATCAACAATCACATCAAAACATGTAATTAACATCGAGTTACAGTCATCCAAACACGAATTAAATAATCTGTCCAGCATCAGTTTTCATCAAAACTCAACAAACTATCAATCTATGAACATTTAACAATGCAAGCAACCCTCTAGATTCATAATCTATCAACAATCAATGATTTTAACATCTAGGGTTTATGTTTATTAAGCTGAATCATGCAATTAAATCAATAAATAGACTAGAGAGAGTGTAAACTACCTAACTAGCACCTTGATTCTCTCAAAGAAAATTGAAAAACACTTGTATGTGTGTGTGTGTGTGCTCACGGTCGCCAAAGGCGAGAGGTGGGAGGCCGATCGGTGTAGGGGAGTGGGTAGGGGATTAGGGTTTTGTTAATATTTAATTATAATATTAACTTGTTACACTTAGCCTCCCTTAACTTCTAGTAAATCAATTCCTAGTATAAACAATAGACCCTTGTCTCTTGAATTTAGTGTTCTATGTATAATTATCAAGTAGCATACAACTTAACACATAATTATCAAATATTTATTGTTTTGGGTTTGTTCATAAACGGTTTGAGTCGACTCGTGTGTGTTTCGGTGAAATTCCGAAAGACTACTTGTGTAGTGATTGTTATGCGTCATTTAAACCCTAGTTTAAATGTAATGAGATATGCGTTACAGTTCGTGTGATCTTAAGTTTGAATTAACGGAGTTCAGGTTAACAGAGTTAACCTGAAATTGACGAGTGTCACATCATATTTGACCCGCAGGTATTACTTAAGGGTATTTGGGTCTTTTCAGTACCCTTCCTCTATAAGTCCCCCGCCCAGTCCAGTGTTTCTTCCGTGTGAAGTATTTTATGCGGGTGAAATTCTGGACTTAATGCGTATTTGGGGGTTTTTATTTCTGCAACTTGGTAGAAAATATCTTCTGTTAATGTGGATAATCATGAAAAAAGACAAGTTGACCACTCGCAGGCGCGTGTGCATGTGACAGGACGTTTATGGCGGCTGTCACTGTACCCTACTGTACAACTTTTCCCTCTTTCGAATTTCCCACGTGACCGTGGCGATCTTTTACTGGACGGTTTTTTCTCTTTCCACTGTTCGCATCCCATCGCATTAATTGCGGTGGGTATAAATAGAGGGAGTTAACTTCTTTTTGAAGTTTTATCGCCTTTGCATTCTGAACATTAACTTGCATTCTTTCGTTGAAACCTTTGATCTTTTCTTTGATTTTCTTTGAGATAATCCAATATTTTAACGAGTTGTTTACATAATGGCATCCGTGCAGTCTGAAGTTGACGAAATAGAGGTCCAATGGGACCTGGATGAGTACCATAAACTCATTACAACCTATGGCATTCCACCAGAGCGGGAACCGGAGTTCCCGTCTGCCGGCTCTATCGCCAGTTTCCCACCTCCCGGGAAGATGGCCTTATATACCGACTATTTTGATCGTGCTAACTTTCTCCTTCCTATCACGAAGTTTTTTCTACGAGTGGTCAAGGCGGTTGGGATTCACTTATCTCAGCTACCCTCGTGCCGTCATGCGAATTCGCCACTTCGAATTCGTGTGTATAGCACATGATATAGTACCTCGGTTAGACCGATTCGTTGTTTTTTACAAGATGGCCAACCGGAATGGGTGGTTTACTTGCCATAGCTTGCCGGATAGAGTTATCAGCACTGTTACTGAAGAAACTTCCAAGGATTGGAAGAGGAAATTTTTCTGGATTTCTGAGGACGTGGTGCCAGAGACCATGGTCCGTCGTGCTGTCAATGACGCTCTCATTGACGTTACTCCTGCTGCCAATGAGAAGCGCGATTGGTTCCGCAAGCTTACTTCTTCTCCAACCCCGATGCGGGTGCTCCCAGAGGAGGCCCTTGTATGGGCGGGCATGAGCCGCTTGTGGCCTTCTCTTTTTGCGGAGCCTGTTTTCGTTGAGCTAGATGGCCGTAATTATATTACCTTGTCATCATTTCATTTTTGTTTCTCGGAAGTTCTTTTACTGATTTTCACGTTTGCATTCAGGTTTTGGTCCAAATTTGAATGTATTGGTTGACGGCAAGGGCTGCGTGGGCAAGAATATCCGTGATGTGAAGGATACGCCTATCCTAGAAAAGACTGCACAATACTCCCTTTTTCCAGTCAAAGTACGTGCTGAAGTAATTGTTTCAGAAGCTATCTTTGAAACAGGTACGTACATCTTGAATCCTCCTCCTCTTAACGTACTGACCTCTGACGGGACGATCGTCATTCTAAGTGACAACTCTACCGATCTTGTGGAGAGCTCAAATGATGCTTCTAAAATTTAGTATGTTTCTCATTTGTTAACAGAGCTCTACCGGAAGAGATCCCTCCGCGATTCCCAGGCCAGTGACGCGGGTACTAGTACCGAGGATACCAGGAAGGAACCAAGGACAAAGAAGCGTCGGACACATCGTCCGAGGAAACCACCACCACCCAGCCTTGCAGATCGTTTGGTGACGGTGACTGGTGAGTACTTATTTGTTTACTTTGTTGTTTTTCAATAACGTGATCTGACTACAACTTTCATTTGCAGATCCATCTATTGTTGAAGGTTATGCGGCTGGTAGGCTAGCCACGCCGACCCCAAATGTTGAAAAACAACCGTTGCCTCCTCCAGAGAAGGAAGCGGACAAACCTGTTATCCCTCCTGTTGAAACGACTATGGAAGGGTTGAATGTTCAGCCGGTGACTACCGGGTATCTGGACTATCTTTTCCAGGGTGGGGATGCCATCGATTTTCAAAGTGATAACCCTGAAGTCAATGCTGAAGGTTTCAGGGTAAATGATTCCCCTCTACGGTCCACCTCTCAATTCTATTCTTCTTCCTCGCCTTTCATGTCGGGCGGGGAAGGAGATTTCTTTTTTGGACCGTCTGCCTATGAGGTTGGGGGAGGTTCTTCGCAGGGTGCCCCACAATAGACTTCCTCCTCCCCTATTCGTCTTAGAACTTGAAGTTCTCAATTTCTTGGGAACGTTCAGTTGGGAGGAGACTTTGACTTGTTTGTCCCGCCTTGGGACATTGTCAACGGGTCTCGGGTTTCTAACCCAAAAACCTGTATGAGTTTTGTTGAGCACTGTATGCCACCTGCTGAGATAGCATACCAGAAGACCCGCTCCCGCCAAGATCTTCATACTGATTTATCTGTTTCTTTGACTAACAGCTTAGCTTGTAGTCAAGAAATCTTGCGGGAGTGGCGGACTATGGGCGGGAAGCTGGGTGCAGCTTCCGAGGCTGTGAAGATTGCGGAAAGAGAAGCTGAGGAGCAGCGAAAGGCGGCGGTCGCGGCAAAATGGAAACAAGTCGATGCCGAAGCTGCACTTAAGCTGGAAAAAGACTGGAGTGCTGCTGCTGCCAAGGGTTGGAAAGAGGCCTGCGAAAGGTCTAATGACACTCTTGAAGCTTCTCGAGCTGAAACTCAGAGGAAAAAGGACGAGTTGGCGAGGGCACAGGACGAGGTATCTCGTCAAAACGCCCGGATTCAAGAGCTCGAGGAAGCGTTAAGATTGCAGGGGGAGCAATCCGAACTTAAAGATAAGACTATTATTGAAATGCAGTCTGCATATGAATCCCTCTTGCAATCTCACACTGAAACAAGCAACCGCGCCTCCGCCGAGTTACAAGAACTTCGTGATAGAGCGGGGTGTGCTGAGCGGGAGAGACAGTACATCCTTAACCGTGGTCTAGACTCGGTAAGATTCCCTTATATGTTACTTTGTCTGTGCGTTTTGAATTTTGTGCTAATATGTTCTTTACGTTTTGTTGTTAGGTCATCCGTCATGTCAAAAAGAGTACGGAGCTTACGGATTGCTTTGCGAACTTGACTACTGCTGCAAAAGCATTTGGTCGGGCGGAAGGTTTCAATGAAGGTTTGGCGTTTGCCCAAACCGGACAACCTATTGAGAGCCACCCGCTTCATGGCCTTGACGCGAGGCAAGAGTTGGACATGCGGGTCCAAGAGTATGATGACCTTGTATTCCGCTACAGAATATGCTTCCGGAGTTCGCTTTTGCTGAGGATGGTGTGAAGCAGATGCGAGTTTACATTGACGATGAGTCTGAGGGTGATGAGTCCGAGGATGAATCTACAAATGCTCCGGAAGACATATCTGCGCCTAATCCATAGATAGGCTTTAGGATCTATATTTTGTAATATCTTTCTCATGTACTTGTAATTATCACTTTTGATTATTAATGAAAAGACCTCCATGTTTTTGTCATATACGGCTCTTGTTTATGAGATATTATCTTTGCAAGATATTTTGGAATTAGTGACGTGGCGGAGAGAGAAGTTTTAAGAGACGGTTGACAAGACGTGTAAAACGCCTTTATATAGCCTGTCACGCTTTTTCGAATCTCCCGCGTAACGTGTCAGTCATCCTGTGGCCCACATTTTCTCTTTCCTTTGTCAGTCAGATGGTCGCATTTATTGCAATGAGTATATTTAGGCCTTGAGGTCTTCAACCCAATCTTATCATTTACATATTTCCTCTCTTGCTTCAGAGAACTTTTTCTTTCTTATATCCGTTTCATATTCTTCACAAAATGGCTGCCCAGAAGAAAAATCCTCCTACTATTAACGAAGTTGGGTGTGAGCTCAAGGAGAAATATTTTGATGACGTTAAGAATGTCTACGGTTCAATTCGGAATGGGAAGCCGAACGTCCGTCAAAGGGAGCCATTGCAACGGCACCTCCGGCGAGGAAGATGGCCGTTTACTTGGACCATTTCACCACCGGGAATTACCGATTTCCCGTGACCAAGTTTGTGCGATCGATATTCATGGCGTACGGGATTCATTTATCCTAGATTCATCCTTTTGGGATGCTCAGAATTCGACACTTTGAATTCTGCTGCCAGGCATACGACTATGATCCTTCCGTCGGCATGTTTGTCGTTCTTTATAAGATGACCTACCGTGAAGGCTGGTACAGTTTTGCCACCACCAGCAAAGGGTCTATTGGTTTTGAATGGCTTCGCAGCATTCATGGGTGGAAATCAAAATTTTTCTGGATCCAGGAAGATGTTATCCCGTTTACAATGACCCATCAGTAGCCAAAGGACAAGTTACCGGAGGTCCCGGCTTCCGAATACAAAGGGCGTGCTTGGTATCTTACTTTGACCAAGACTCCGACACCCCTGCGTCCTATTCATGAAGGAGCGATGGTGCACGCCAATATGAGTCGTTTGTGGCCATTACCAACGTTGGAACCTTATTATGAGAATTCCGATGGAAGTAAGTTCTTACTTGTAAGATTCCGACTTTCCAGTTTATTTCCTTTAACGTTCTTCGATTGCAGGTGAAGGTAGTATCCTCTCCACCCTTGTGGACAAGATAGGGGTATGATGGTACGCCACCCCATTACACAACATGAAGTGCCATTCTTGGATCGCATTGCGAATAACTTTCTTTTTTTCACTACCCTCACTCCGGAGCCCAATGTCTCTGAGGCGATGTATGCCCAAGGTGAGGAGTTTGTCAAAAAATGCGAAGGTATTTTTCAACACCGCCATGTAACCGCCGTTACCTCAAGCGGAGTGATAGTTCTTCTTTCGTCCAGCGAAGAGTCATCACTCTGTGAAGGAGGGTTATCGATTGGTGCCACTAACCCTTCACCTTCGACTGTAGGTTTGACCCGCAAGCAAGATTTGAAGGCCACCATCGATCCGTCAACAGGTGAGGAAGGTGCTCCTCAATCCGTTGAGGGCGAACCTCAGGGTATGGGAGCGGGTGCTTCCAAGGCTACCGGAAAGTGAAAAGCACAGCCTTCCGATGCTGCCCCCCTCTAAGAAGAAGAAGAAGAAGGAGACGACTAAGGTTCTGGACTTGGGTGCTCGTCTTCAAGAACTTTCCGCCCAGGACTCCTCCAAGAGTAAGTTTTGGATCTTCATGAGTATATTTGGACTTGTCACCTATTGATAGCTTTAAAAAGTTTTGCTCTGAAAACTTTCAGGTCTCAAGGGTTCGACTGCTGCTCAGCTTCCGACTCCACCAACCTCACCGTTAAACACTGTTCAAGATCCGATCAATTTATCGGATACTTCTCCTATCAAGGAGAAAGAGGTTGGTGAGTTTGAGGATCTCCACACGTCTCCACCCCGTCATGAGCCTTTCTTCCGAAATCAAGGCGGGTTCGTGTCTTTACTTATGGGGGCAGGCTTCCTCATCTCAAGTGGAGGAAGATAGTGCTTCGCATAACCCTCACTGGTCACTGCATCGGAATTCAGTGTTAAGTGATGCGAACGTGTGTCATGAGTATCTTCAAGATAGTCTCCCTCCCGCCGAGAGGTAGCGACAACGTCGCCGCATCCGCCAAGAGCTTTTGGACTCAAACTCTTATCATATGGCGAACACTGTTTCCACCAATCAAGAGATACGTCGTGATTAGTTGGCCATGAACGAGGAACTGGAAGAAACCGAGCGCAACCTGTTAGACGCTAAGAAGGAAGCTCTTAAAGCGTTAACCGACGCCCGGGATAGTCATCGGGCCATGGAGGCGGAGAAAGCCAAGCGCCTTGTCGCTGAGGAAGGTAAGGCTATTCTCCAGAAACAGTTGGATGAACAAGCTGAGCTGATAAAGGCTCTTCAAGCTGATTCAGTGGCCAAGGACAAGCTCCTATCTGTCCTTAATGCCAAGAACCGAGACCAAGCCTTAGAGTGTGCTGGTCACAAGATGGATCTTATCCGGGCTCAGACGGATAATCTAAGGACAACAATTCCCAAGGTACCAAGTCTTTGGTTAATATAATTAGTTCGGATATGCATGTGCTCATATATGGTTATTTTGACTCAACAGGTTATCACTGACGTTCGGAACAGTGACGATCTTGGGAAATGTGTTGCGGTACTCCTACGTGCTTCCGAGCAAGCAGGCCAGCAAATGGGCTTTGAAGAAGGATACAAGTTTGGTTCTGAGGGCCGGGTTCCGGAGTAGTATGTCTTGGCTGGTAAAGACACTGCTTCTATCCTTATCGAGAAAACCAAGGACTTTGACACTCTGAAGGTCTCCCTTTCCGATCATATATCGAAACCTGCGGACAAGGATGATGCCGTAGATCAATTAAAAGAGCTATTGAACCTTGATGAAGAGGAAGAAGACGGTGAAGCCAATGGTACCACGGAGGATGAGGATGTTACTCCGTGTATATATATGTCTTTGCTGCAAATTTTCTTTTGCTTGTAATCTCATTTGACTATTAATAAGAAGTCTTGTTTTCTTCCGGTGCACTTTTTCTTATGTACCATAATATAAGTGTCTGTCCGGAACTTCGTTTTTGTCAATACAAGATTACAACTTATCCAAATAACATGGTACTAATACAAGATTTTTCATAGATCTGGCATAAGCCTTCTTACAATAAAGGAAATCACATGACTTGCTAGTTTATTAGGGCAAGCAGGCCAAAAAGAAAAATACTTGTGCTAAATGTAACATCTTTTCAACTGAGCTCCATTCCAAGTTCTGGGGATCTCAGTCCCATCTATTTTCTCTAACTTGTAGGCACCTTTAGACAATACTTGCTTAATTCTATAAGGTCCCTCCCAAGTTGGGGCTAACTAGCCCAGAGGCTCTTGCCAGGAGGCCTCATTATTGCGGAAGACATAGTCTCCTGCATCGAATTCGCATGTCTGGACCCGCGAGTTGTAGTACTTCTGAAGCTGTCGCTTACAATTGTGCTCGCGGATCGATGCTAATTCTCTTCTTTCTTCGAGTAAATCGCGACTCATCCTGAGTTCGTGATCATTGTCATCAATTAGCAGAACTCTTGCGGACGGAATCCCGATTTCAGCGGGAATCATGGCTTCAGTGTCGTAGGTCAGGCTAAAAGGTGTTTCTGAGTTGCTAAAGTTCTTATAGGTACGAAAGGCCCAAAGTACATGGGGCAATTCGTCAACCCAACCCGTCCGTTTAGTACCTAACCTCGCCTTGATTCCCACATTGATAGTTCGGTTGGTCCTTTCGACCTGACCGTTTGCCTGCAGATGAGCTAAGGATGTGAAAATTTGATTGACTTTAAGTTCTTTCAACCACTCCTGTAGTCCGCTGTCAGCAAATTGGGTCCCATTATCACTTACCAGATCCTGCGGGAGGCTAAACCGGCAAATGATGAATTTCCAAAGGAATTTTTTCACGCTAGATGCCGTTATTGAGGCAACCGGTTTGGCTTCTACCCACTTGGTGAAGTAATCAATGGCCACTATCAAGAATTTGATTCGTCCCGGGGCTTCTGGGAAAAATCCCATGATGTTAATAGCCCATTTTTGGAACGGCCAGGTAAATGTAACCGGAATCAGTTCATTTTTGGGAAGCAGGGTATTGGGGGCATGACGTTGGCAAGAATCACACTTTCTGATTTCTTGCACAGCGTCTAAATGCATGTCAGGCCAGTAGTACCCTGCATTCATGATTTTCGTAACTGTCATTCTCGGCCCTGCTTGCAGTCCGCAGATGCCTTCGTGAATTTCACGGATTAGGTAATTTGCGTCTTCTGCGTCTACACATCGTAACAACGGGCCGAGGAATGATCTCCGGTACAAAATGCCATTAGACAACTGGTAATTCAAAGCTTTGTGCTTGATCTTCTAAGCCTTAGCCTTTCCTGCTGGAAGTGCTCCGAAAGATAAGTAAGCTTTGATGGGTGTCATCCAGGATTAACACCAGTTTGAATTACCAGAACTTGATTTTGTTGGAGGATGGATGATCCAGGACTTCTACACGAATATCCTTGGCAAAATGCTCAAAATTCGTTGAAGCTAGCTTGCTAAGAGCGTCCGCCGATTTGTTTTCACTCCTCTTAATGTGAATAACATTGAAAGAGGCGATCTGGCGAATCCCTTGCTGGAGACAAATAAGAAGCCATGACATCATTTTTGGCTTCATATGTTCCATTTATTTGTCCCGCAATTAGCATGGAATCCACCCGTTCTTCTAAATGTTTCACCCCAAGCTTTTTCGCTATCCGCAGACCTGCCAGGAAGGCTTCGTACTCCGCCTCATTATTGGTACTCTTAAAGTCCAATTTGATGGCGTATGTAAATTCATTCCCCTCGGGGATAACTATCCTTAAGCCTGCTCCTGATCCCTCGCTGCTCGAAGCTCCGTCCGTGAACAGTGACCAAACTTGTCCTTGTTCCGGAGGTGCTTGGGGTTGTTGTTCAATTAGACATTCTTGTTCTTTGTGCTGCGGAACTTGTGTGACGAAGTCCGCCAGCACTTGCCCTTTGATCGCCGGTCTTGGTTTGTACTCTATCGAGTGTTCTCCCAATTCGATGGCCCACTTCGCCAATCGCCTGGACAATTCTGGTTTACTCAATACGTTCTTGAGTTTATATCCGGTTAACACATTAATGGGATAACCCTGGAAATATCTGCGGAGCCGACGGGCTGCGTATACTAATGCCAAGACAAACTTTTCCAACATTGAATATCTTGTTTCCGGGTATGACAATGTTCTACTGACGTAATAGATCGGAGTTTGAACGTTTTTCCTATTCGTCAGTAAGACAGCCTCCACGGCAATGTCAGACGCTGACAAATATAGTGTTAATGGTTCACCCGCGTGTGGAGCTGTTAGTGTGGGCAACACCATCAAACACTTCTTGACTTCCTGGAATGTTTGTTCAGCTTCCGGAGTCCATCTGAATTGTGCCTTCTTGAGACAGTTTCTCAGTGTTGAGATGAACAGATATGATTTAGCAGCGTGATTTGCTAGAAACCTGTTTAGTGCTACCAATCTGCCGTTAAGTGTTTGAACTTCTTTGATGGATGCGGGAGACGGCATACGAGCTACTGCTTGTACCTTATCCGGATTAGCCTTGAATCCTGTGCTATAACGATTACCCCGAGGAACTTTCCTTCCTCCATTCCGAAGGAACACTTTGCAGGGTTTAGTTTCATATTGGTACTTCTCAGAGTTTCAAAAGTTTCCTCTATATCCCTTAACATTTGATCTTCCTCGGTACTCTTTATTACCAAATCGTCCATATATACTTCAAGATTTCGACTGATCTGACCTTTGAAGGCCTGATCCATTAGTCTTTGATATGTGGCCCCCGCATTCTTTAGCCTGAAAGGCATCATTCTGTAGCAGAATGTTCTTTGATCAGTGCGGAATGCTGTCTTGTCCTCATCACTAGCTGCCATATGGATCTGGTGATAGCCTTTGTAGGCGTCGAAGAAGCATTTGAATTTGAACGGAGCCACAGCATCAACTTTTAAGTCAATCTCTGGGAGTGAATAACAATCTTTCGGACATGCTTTGTTTAAGTCTTTGTAATCTATGCACATCCTCCACGTTTCGTTATTTTTTGGGACAATCACCGGGTTGGCTTCCCATGTTTGGTATTTAATTTCCCGTATGATCCCGACATGGAGAAGGTCTTGCACCTGTTCGTTCATGGCTTTCGTTTGTTCTGGGTCCATCTTTCGTTTCTTTTGCACAATTGGGGTAATTAGTGGGTTTACCTTCAGTTTGTGCTCTGAAATGCTCCGTGGAACACCGGTCATGTCCGCGGGCTGCCATGCGAAAATGTCGATATTCTTCGTCAATAATTGTTTCAAAAAAGTTCGGACGATTTCAAAGATAGCCGGACCAATTATCACAGTTTGATCGGGAAATTTCTTATTAAGAACCCATTTTTCTGGTTCAGTTCTCTGATTTTGTCTTGGAATTTTACTCTGCTTCAAACTCTAAGTTGTGAGGCAATGTCGATTCACATGGATTATTGCCACACTGGTGCGAGTCGGGACCCCCACTGCACCGTGAGCTGTGGATGGATTAGCGTTGAAATCACCAATCGCCTCAAGACCGAGAATAATATCGTGCTTGGAAGTTGCCGGTAAACCTAAAAATTCAACCTCCTCAGTTCTTGAGTGGGTACCATCACTGAGCGTGACCGGAAATGTAATCACACCCCTCGGGTTCATTATTTCACCGCCGACCCCAGAAACGGGTGCGTGAATTGGTCTCAACCTTTCTTTATCATCTTCCTCAAGCTGTTAAAAGCACTGTTCGTAAATAATGTCAGATGTGCTTCCAGTGTCAAAGAACACATGATGCGATCGATAGTGGCGAACAGGGCAGTGATTATCAGAGGATTCTTGTTGTTTGGACCACCCTTAATTCGTGAAAAAATAACCGGCTCATTTTTCCATTCTTCATCTAAAAACTCTTTCCTCTTTCTGCCAAACCATTTTCCGCCTTGGATCATGTGGATGTTCAAATCTTTTACTTGTCTTTTGGAAGGACCTTGGCTATCCCTTGCGGGAGGTTTGCCATCCCCTGCTTTTGCGCCTTTGACCAAGTTTTCTAACTTTCCATTCTTTACTGCTGCTTCAATTTCGTTTTTTAGGGTCACACACTCGTTTGTGTTGTGTCCAATCTCATCATGGTATGAGCAGTGTTTGTTCTTGTCGAGAAATGACTTCCTTGGTATTGTTTGTGGCTTGCGGAAAGTCAAATTTTCCATGGTGAGAATTTCTGCGGGAGACTTGGACAAGGAAGTCCAGCTTTTGGGAGACCGAGCTGAGAAACTCTGCTTATTTTTGTTACCAATCAAGGATCTCGCATCAAATTGCTTTGGTGCTTCTGTATTCCGTTACAGTCTTGACCAAATTGGCCCCTTGGCTTGTCGGTTTGGTCTTGGAATTTGGAATTTAATTTTTGGTAATTGCCTCTAACTACCGGATCCCAAGGTTTTATCGGTTCTCGCAAATAGCTTAGCTGACGTCATGATTTCGTCCCAAGACTTGGGCATTCCGTCTCTTCCTGTTATAGTACGAATCAAGGCGTCACTATTTACGTTCTTCTTGAATGCTCCCCTCAGCATGTCCTCACTGACCCCTCCGATATTAAGGCTCTCATTGTTGAAACGAGTAAAGAAATCCTCAATGGATTCATTATTTCGCCTTACTACGTCAAGTATCTCGGACGGATCACGAGTGTGCTTCTTTTGCTGACTGAAGTGCTGGGAAAACTTTGCTACAAAGTCTTTCCAGCTCTTAATGTGTCTGCATGGTAATTTTTCGAACCATTCTCGTACAGCTCCCGTAAATGTTAGTGCGAACATGTGACACCAGTATGGAAGAGTCCAACCGCTGACTCCTCCAACTGCTTCAAACCTTAGTATAAGGTCACCGGGGTCCGGCATCCCATTATATGTCCCAACAGATGTCGGGATTTTTGTGTTTATCAGAAACGGGGCTGTCGCGATACTTGAAATAAATTTTGATTTTTCGACGAAAGATTCTGGGCGGTAGGACTTGGAGAAATCATGCTCAGCATCATTGTAGTATTCCGCATTGCGAACGGGTGGACGCGGATGGCTAATCCCTCCATAGGACGGGAGCCGACTGTCCCCGCTGTAATAACTGTCCTCGGGGCGGTATGTTGAATCATGACCGTCCAATTCTTCCTCATAAGATGGCATACGCATGTGAATATGAGGAAGAGAACGCAACCTTCGCGCTTCACTTAAATTTTGTTCTCTTTGCCGACTGTGCTGAATATGGCTACCTCTTATCGGAGGAGAAATAGATCTCCTATGGGGATCGTCATAATTCAGAGTACGATCCTGCAAGCGTTCGTTCCGACTCTTCGTTCGTACTCAGCGGCCAGACTTTCTTGTTGGACACGAAGCCATTCATCCGGAGACAAGAGTCCCTCAGATCTGTAACTTCCCGCACGAGTTCTCACTGGAGCTGAATCACCAGAGTTTTCCTCAAAGTTCAATTCTGAATCGGTCGGGCGATTATCTCTCATAATTCACCCAAGATCTCCAAAATTGGAACCTCTCGGAGCTGTGACCCCTCCTAGATCGTTAGGAATGGGACCAGCTGATGTTACCACATTTCTCGTACCCACTGGAGCAACGTCTGCCAGTGGGGTGAATTGTCTCCGAGTGGATGAATTACCCAAGGTGAAACCTCCGGGTGTCACAACATCCTCTTGCTCGTTGGGAACAAGGTTTTGAGCAAACAACGGCGTTGCTCCTTCACGGATTTCTATATTAGAAACACGTGGATTCTGTTATAGGGTCCCCGTCGGCCCTTTAGGAATTTGGTTCATATCGTAACTCAAAAACAAAAATGAATTGATGTTCTAACAAAGCACGGATGGCGTCAATGAAGAAACACGGATCCACTCCCCACTAATGGGTCCTGGATCCGTTGAATCAACAGGGGGGTAGGATACGGTTAACTTCCAACACGATATGAACCCAATTGCCTAAAGTCCAGTGACGAAGTCCTGCAAAACAGACACTGTGAGCTCGTTACGGGAAGGACAAAAGGGGGGGTCTTCCCGTAACTACCCTCCGGCGTGAGAATAAGTACAGTTCTGATGAAGATAATGCACTTAAGAAAATTGAGAGAGTATAGTGGGAGTGAATGAATACCTAATGATGATTGAGAGGGTATTTATAGCCGAAGGGTGTGGGAAGGTAATTGTGCCAGCTGTCCTTTTCAGAAGATGCTCTCGTAACCACCTGGACACGTGTCCTTTTTTGATAGGTTCGGTTTATACGTTGCATGTGCATGTATAACCACCTGGACACGCGTCCCTCTGTTATAGGCCAAACAGGTATCACTGGCCATGTGCACGGTTATAACGGCCTCGCCAGGTGTCTCTTTCTGATTGGTTGAAGGGTCACGTATTGCTCAAGAAAGTATCTTGGTAAATCTTCTAGAAGGTAATTAGTTACTGACAGCTGACCCGGGGCATTACCTCGGGGTCATTTACGCGGAAGGATATTCCTTTTTGCGGATAACCTTTGAGGGTGCCCGGATGCTTCCGCATGTGCTATGAAGGTGTTTCTTCCTCAAATGATTATGCGGATGATTCATATGCCCCGCGGGTGACTTGTGATGGGTTCTTATTTGACCCGCGGGTATTACTTAAGGGTATTTGGGTCTTTTACGTACCCTACCTCTATATGGCGCCATCCGTGGGACTCGAACCCACGACCACGTGGTAGGGTACTTAAAAGACCCGCAACGATCCGATTGTGGTTACCGGTAAGTTCCCTGTGAACGACTGTTTTGCTTCTATTTTGTTTGACACTGGAGCTGATAGGAGTTTTGTTTCGAAAGCCTTTAGTAAACTTTTAGACTTAACTCCAACCCCGTTAGATGCTAAGTTTCCTGTTGAATTAGCCGACGGTAAGTCTATACAAACAACTCATGTACTAGCGGGATGTAAGTTGAAACTGTCAGGTCATACTTTCGATATCGACCTCATATCCTTTACGCTTGGTAGTTTCGATGTCGTTGTCGGCATGGACTGGCTATCCGAGAATAGAGCTGAGATTATATGTCACGACAAGATAGTCCATATCACTACCTCTTCCGGCAAAATCATCTCGATACAGGGCGAGAAGAGCGACATGACTACAAGCGGCATCACCCTCATGAAGGTGCAAAAATATTTACGAAAGGGCCATCCGACGATTTTAGCTCATATTGTCGAGAAACCCGTGGAGGAGAAGCGAATCGAAGACATACCGATTGTGCGAGATTTTCCGGAAGTCTTCCCGGAGGATTTGCCAGGACTCCCACCTATTCGACAAGTCGAGTTCCAAATAGATTTAGCCCCCGGTGCTGCACCCATAGCACGAGCCCCGTATCGGCTCGCACCGGCGGAGCTTCAAGAGTTGTCCACTCAACTACAAGACTTGTTGGATAAAGGTTTCATCCGATCTAGCTCATCACCATAGGGAGCCCCTATCTTATTTGTTCGAAAGAAGGACGGGACTTTCCGCATGTGCATTGACTATCGGGAGATTAACAAGGTAACAATCAAGAACCGTTATCCCCTACCCCGAATTGATGATCTGTTCGACCAGCTTCAAGGATCGAGTTACTACTCGAAGATCGATCGGAGATCTGGTTACCATCAATTAACAGTGCGCGAAGAAGACATTTCAAAGACGGCTTTCAGAACTCGGTACGGTCACTATGAGTTTTCGGTTATGCCTTTTGGATTAACCAACGCACGAGCCGTATTTATGGATCTCATGAACAGAGTATGTAAGGCGTACCTCGACAAGTTTGTGATTGTTTTCATTGATGATATCCTCGTTTACTCCAAGAACAAGACCGACCATGAAGAACACCTAAGATTAATCATGGAATTGCTAAAGAAGGAACAATTGTACGCTAAACTCTCAAAATGCGAATTTTGGCTTCGCGAGGTTCACTTCTTAGGTCATGTGATCAATGAGAATGGTATCCATGTCGATCCCGGCAAGGTAGAGGCCATCAAAAACTGGTAAGCACCTAAGACTCCGAATGAGGTGCGACAATTCCTAGGACTGGCTGGCTACTACCGACGTTTCATCGAGGGATTTTCAAATATTGCTCAACCCCTCACCGCCTTGACACACAAGGGTACTAAGTACAATTGGGGTGACGCGCAGGAATATGCCTTCCAACTGTTGAAAACCAAACTCTGTAGCGCCCCTATCCTAGCCCTCCCCGAGGGAACAGAAAATTTTAAGGTGCACCGTGATGCATCGATACAGGGTCTCGGTTGCGTCTTAATGCAACTTGAGAAAGTTATAGCCTATGCCTCTCGACAACTGCGAATACACGAGAAGAACTACACGACCCATAACTTGGAACTCGGAGCTGTGGTGTTTGCTCTTAAGATATGGAGGCATTATTTGTACGGTACCAAGTTTACCATTTACACCGACCACAAGAGCCTCTAGCATATCTACGATCAGAAGGAGCTGAACATGCGACAGCGTCGTTGGGTCGAGCTACTTAAGGATTATGACTGTGCCATCAAGTACCACCCTGGCAAGGCCAATGTAGTGGCCGATGCTCTCAGCAGAAAAGAAACCGATAAGCCTAGACGGGTGCGAGCATTACAACTCACGATTCACGCCAACTTACCTGATCAGATTCGTGATGCTCAACTCGAAGCGTTGAAAAACGATAACCTCCCATCAGAACTCATGCGGGGCATGGATAAGCAGCTTGAAACCAAATCGGATAGGGTCCGATATTTCGAAAACCGGATTTGGGTCCCTCGATACGGAGAGTTGAGAACTCTAGTGATGGACGAAGCACACAAGTCCCGATATTCCATTCACCCTGGCTCAGATAAAATGTATCATGACCTAAAGGCACTTTACTGGTGGCGAAACATGAAAGCCGACATTGCCACCTACGTGAGCAAATGCTTGACTTGTGCAAGAGTCAAAGTGGAATATCAGAAATCATCTGGTCTGCTACAGCAACTGGAACTCCCAACATGGAAATGGGAACACATTTCCATGGATTTCATCACGGGATTACCCAAAACACCGATGGGATGCGATACCATCTGGGTAATCGTTAACCGGTTGACGAAGTCTGCGCATTTCTTCGCGATCAAGGAATCTGACAAAATGGAAAGACTGACTCGCATCTATATGAAAGAAGTAGTGTCTAGACACGGAGTGCCTGTCTCAATCAAATCTGATCGAGATTCCCATTTCACTTCGCACTTTTGGAAGTCACTACAGAGTGCACTAGGCACCCGCCTTGATATGAGCACAACATACCGTCCTCAAACGGATGGGCAAAGTGAACGCACCATTCAGACGTTGGAAGACATGTTGTGTGCATGCGTGTTGGATTTCGAAAAAATTTGGGAACCTCACTTGCCCTTGGTAGAGTTTTCGTATAATAACAGCTACCACGCAATCATTAAAGAAGCGCCGTTTGAAGCGTTGTACAGACGGAAGTGTTGATCACCTCTTTGCTAGGCAGAAGTGAGTGATAGCCAAATCACTGGTCCAGAATTAGTACTTGAAACCTCTAAAAAGATTGTCCAAATCCGAAACCGCATGGCAGCAACACGAGATCGCCAAAAGAGTTACTCCGACAGGCGCCGAAAACCTCTGGAATTCCAAGTGAACGACCAAGTTTTACTCAAAGTCTCACCTTGGAAAGGTGTAGTTCGCTTTGGAAAGCGAAACAAACTCAACCCACGATACGTTGGCCCATACCGGATAACCGAACGCGTTGGTCCGGTAGCATACCGATTGGATTTACCAACAGAACTTAGTGGCGTACATAACGTTTTCCATGTATCCAACTTGAAGAAATGCCTTTCTGACAAATCACAAGCAGTTCCTTTGGGCGAGTTGCAAGTTGATGAACAGCTACGTTTCATCGAAGAACCAGTCGAAGTTTTGGATTGGGAAACCAAAACACTCAAGCACAGCAACATTCCAATCGTTAAAGTTCGTTGGAACTCGAGACGTGGACCAGAGTTCACGTGGGAACGCGAGGATCAAATGATGAAAAAGTATCCTCACCTTTTTAAAGAGTTGACAAAACACCGAAAATCGCGAAAGCCGACAAACCGTCAGAACACACCGGAGGTATGAATTAAATTTCGGGACGAAATTTCTTTCTACTAGGAGATGATATGACAAACTGAAAATTTTTGCCTTTTTCAGACACCCATCGCGACTTGACTCAAATTTTCGGGACGAAAATTCTTTCAACATGGGAATGATGTGACACTCGTCAATTTCAGGTTAACTCCGTTAATCCGAGCTCCGTTAATTCAAACTTAAGATCACACGAACTGTAACGCATATCTCATTACATTTAAACTAGGGTTTAAACGACGCATGACAATCACTACACAAGTAGTCTTTCGGAATTTCACCGAAACACACACGAGTCGACTCAAACCGTTGGCGAACAAACCCAAAACAATAAATATTTGATAATTATGTGTTAAGTTATATGCTACTTGATAATTATACATAGAACACTAAATTCAAGAGACAAGGGTCTATTGTTTATACTAGGAATTGATTTACTAAAAGTTAAGGGGGGCTAAGTGTAACAAGTTAATATTATAATTAAATATTAACAAAACCCTAATCCCCTACCCCCTCCGCTACACCGATCGGACTCCCCCCTCTCCCCTTTGGCGACCGTGAGCACACATACACACACATACAAGTGTTTTTCAAGTTTCTTTGAAGGAATCAAGGTGCTAGCTAGGTAGTTTACACTCTCTCTAGTCTATTTATTGATTTAATTGCATGATTTAGCTTAATAAACATAAACACTAGATGTTAAAATCATTGATTGTTGCTAGATTACGAATCTAGAGGGTTGCTTGCATTGTTAAATGTTCATAGATTGATAGTTTGTTGAGTTTTGATGAAAACTGATGCTGGACAGATTATAGAATTCGTGTTTGGATGACTGTAACTCGATGTTAATTACATGTTTTGATGTGATTGTTGATTCTATTATATACTAGGTCGAGTCTAGTTTCTGAAAAGTCTGATTTTGTAAATTTTGGACGTATAAAAGTTAGTTTTTATTATTTTACAAAACTGTTGTGCAAGGCTGATTCGGGAAGCCTGCTGGTAAGCTGTTTTGCGACTGAGATATCTCATAAAAGACACGACCAAATGGATTGGTTCCACTACTGGAAGTTAATATTTTGAGTTAGGAATCTAACCCAATTGGTCTTGCATTAATTTGATTTGTCATTTAACGGTAATAACAAATAACATTCTGTTGCGCATGATAATGATTGCTGTGTGTTTGCTGTGATGTTTTGATCATTGTAATAAAACTGTATATGATAAAAATATAATAAAAATATTTTTAAAAACCTAACCCACGTGTACTTATGTGATTATTTTTGGTGATTTATTTGACATGTTAGGATTTATTAATAAGAGTAATCTTGTTGAGTGAAAATCTTCCTGGACAATTTAGCTGTTGTATTACTTGAATTGTCATGAAAAGTGCATAACTGATCGATGTTTGCTATGTTTTGACCAAATTGCCCTTGTGGGGGATAATTTCTAGTAATGTACAATGTTAATACTTGACACTTAAGTAGTTGTTCACACATGTAACGTATCACCAACGTGTTTGTCGAGTCGCACTTATTTCACAAATGGAACACGAAACGCATCTCATGCATAAGTTGTATGTGTCGAGTCTAGTGACTCACTTGTAGTTTAAATACTTAGAAAATCTTGTTTTTGTTTTTAGAAAACTAGTGAGGATTTTCTGTGACGCACACCTTTCTCGGATCTTTTTGGTTATCTTCGCAAACAGTGAGTTTCACGTCCCCTTTTTATTCTTTTTAAACGCTTTTATTTGGGGAGATAACATACTCAAACGTTTTAGATTTTGTTAGTTTTTATATATCACTTGTAAGGCTAAGTGGCAAACAAACTAACTAAAGTCCTTCATAACATCGAACCGGTTAATATTTGGAATAGCGAATCACTGTTGAGTAGTACTACTGGGTTTGACAAACCTCACCCAACTCTAAACTCAACTGTAATCTTGGCTAACACATTACCATGGTCGTGGTTGACATGGTAGCAAGGCAATTGATAAACAGTCAGCTTCGGTGTCGAACACTTAGTAATACATGCTTGATAGGTTAGCTATCTATTGATATATAATTGACTTAACACTATCTGGTAACGCAAACGCAAACACTTTATTTATATAAACCTGTGAACTCACCAACCCTGTGTTGACACTTTTAGTATGTTCTTCTCAGGTAGCCGAGGCGGGCGCGCGGTATAGGAAAATGCATTCGCTAAACACCATCGTTTGAAAACTTCCTCTAATTTTTGTTTTAATAACTTGGGTTTTTAAGTCGTCCTGTGTGGCGCAAAATTTTTGGTTTACAATTTACGCTTCCGCATTTTATTTAAGACTTAATGTCTTGTTGGTTTGAAACTTTAAACATGGTGTTTGATTATAACTAATTATTCCGATCCTGTTAGTTCACACCCTCTGACGGTAAAACTCCATAAGTGGATTTTGAGGGTGTGACATAGGAACCCATCACAAGTCACCCGCGGGGCATTGAATCATTAGCATAATCATTTGAGGAAGAAACACCTTCATAGCACATGCGGAAGCATCCGGGCACCCTCAAAGGTTATCCGAAAAAAGGAATATCCTTCCGCGTAAATGACCACGAGGTAATGCCCCGGGTCAGCTGTCAGTAACTAATTACCTTCTAGAAGATTTACCAAGATATTTTCCTGAGCAATACGTGACCCTTCAACCAATCAGAAAGAGACACCTGGCGAGGCCGTTATAAATGTGCACATGGCCAGTGATACATGTTTGGCCTATAACAGAGGGACGCGTGTCCAGGTGGTTATACATGCACATGCAACGTATAAACCGAACCTATCAAAAGAGGACATGTGTCCAGGTGGTTACGAGAGCATCTTCTGAAAAGGACAGCTGGCACAATTACCTTCCCACACCCTTCGGCTATAAATACCCTCTCAATCATCATTAGGTATTCATTCACTCCCACTGTACTATCTCAATTTTCTTAAGTGCATTATCTTCATCAGAACTGTACTTATTCTCACGCCGGAGGGTGGTTACGGAAAGGCCCCCCCCCTTTTGACCTTCCCGTAACGAGCTCACGGCGTCTGTTTTGCAGGACTTCGTCACTGGACTTTAGGCAATTGGGTTCATATCGTGTTGGCAGTTAACCGTATCCTACCCCCTGTTGATTCAACGAATCCAGGACCCATTAGTGGGGAGTGGATCCGTGTTTCTTCACACAGTATCTTACACTTGCTCATGAGGTATATGAAAAAACGCCATATCTCATCAGTTTCGATTTCCTCAGTTTACCCTAACAAAATAAAAAATAATTTATTAACATTTCTTCCACATAAACATCAATCAGATAACATAGGATAAAGAGACCAGATGAAAAGTCAGAGAGGGTGAGAATTTTTTAGTAGAATCAACTGAAAATGGAGAATATGAGTAGGGCTTCGTTGATTATGAAACCACCTAATCCGGACGCAACAAAAACACCGTCGAAGAGCTTCTAACGGTTGACGAAATTACTACAGCCGTCGGCAAACACCATTTGTATTCAAATTCCGCATATCCATTCTAATGAAATTGTGAATACGAAGCTGCCATAGATAGTAAAGAACCTGTATGATGTTTGTGAGTGTTTTGGAAATAAATGATTAAAGGTAAGTTTATGTGTTGAGGGGGGCGAAGATTTAGCGGAACTGGCGATGAATAAGGAGAAGGAAAGAGAGTGTGTAACCTCCCCCAACTGCTACTTCTAGAAGAATTTTAAGGACTTTGGATGGACAAGATTAAAAGTTGGTGACTTTCAATGGTCAGGATGATCTAATATGTTAGTTACCATTAGGGGGAACAATAATATATATAATTGCGTGTCTTAAACAAAAAACCAACTGCCATGATGCCTTGTTAAATTTCTAAATTAAATACAACAAAATTTAAAACATAAATTTATAAAGAATTATAAGCGATAAGGATTATTAATTAAAGCCTACTGCGATGATACCTTGTTACATTTCTAAATGACATATCTACTTTCAAGTGTTTTAACACTTTGAAACTCCCTATTTATGCTTTCACTCTAGAATCTCTAGTGTATCAGGAATAGGTCCGTCGATCCCCAAGAATTACAATATTGTAAAACGATGTGGAAATGGAAGAAACGGGTGAATATGATTGGTTGTCATACACCGTTATGCCTAAAGGTTGCAGGTTTTTGTAGAGGGGATGAGAGAGAAGGGGAATTAGCTGGTGTGTGACCCGTTGCATGGTGGTTAATAACAAACTTAGGATTTTCTTTTATGAAAATGAAGAATCTTAAACTGTGATTGTATTAATTACTATATTTTTAAACCTCATGAGCTTGTTATTAGAAAATTGTGATACACGTCAATACAATACAATATTAGTTATATCGACTTTGATACGCAGGACCTACTTTTATGTTTGGTATAGAATCATAAATTTGAATGCAACTATATACTAATATAATTTTATCGAATCATATACAATAACAAACACCAATTTAAGTAAGATTATTAAAATGAAGTTTGCATCATATATACAATATCAACTTAAAACCTATCATATACATCTACTTTGGTTAAACAATTATCACATATTTTTTTAACAAGTATAGATGTGGCCTTGAATTATTTGTCGGTGATGTCATGTACACACTTCTTAAAAAATAGAAGAAATGTTTGTTTTCCTTTTATCATATTGTTCGTTTTGTAATCTTATGCCAATGTAATGTACAAGAGAATAATAAAAATTTTGAATATGTTTGACACACTTTTATAGGTAGATGTTAAATCATTTTTTTTTTTGGAACAACAAATTTCATCAGACCAACTAGAAAGACGTCAAGATCTAAAAACATATGTATGTTTAATACTGAGCTAATTATAAATGAACAACCGAGAGAGTGATAATAAAATTTCATACTTTATACATATAGTTTATGTAAGATAATCATACTATAAATATCATTAAAAAAAATCAAAACACTTTCTATTTATTTTTCTTTTAAAGTTTTATTAACAATTTTTATACATTAAAGTCTATTCACATATTAAATTTGAACAAAAATATGACAACTTATAAAAACAATATGAAACCCTCAATTTGTAATTAAGAAAAAATCATGCTAAAGATGTCCTTTATTATTTCAAAAACGTAAGCTAAAAGTGAACTACAAACCCAAAAGACCGAAAACGTATTTATTTACTATTTACATCATTTTCACTGTATTTTTATTTATTTGAAATATAATTTGTAATAGTTTAATATGTGGATATGATGGAATGGTCGGTCAACATATGAACTATAATAATAGCAAACAAAAAAACAACCATGAGCAACATGGGGTGGCAAAAGCGGTCGAGTGGATTATAAGTCGTCCATTTAATAAACTTATTGCTAAAATTATACGATTAAAAGTTTAAAAATATACATATATTTCTAATCTTTATATTAGTCGTTTCACCATCACAAATACAACACACTAAATTAATATATATGTGTTTCACGTGAACCCAACGAACACATTACTATTATACGATTAACAGTTTAACACTATATAAAAAGTTGAGGATTAATTTCTTCAAATATGGCACACATAAATTATAATGAGCAAACATATGTATGTGTGCCAATGTTCATTTTTGTTTGATTTACAATGAGAATTCGGTATATACATAAAATATAAAATATTGTTTACAGTAGTATCAGGCGACTGGCGTAATAAAATAAAAGTTAGAAGCACAAAGTTGTATTGTGGTATATTATACTGCTTCGATACTGTGAGTGAAAAAAAAAGAATCTGACTCATATCAAAGTGAGAAACCATAAAACTCAATACCGTTGATGATATTGTTTAGGCAGTATCGGCTCGATTTGGTGAAAATTCTATGTATCACAAAATAAAAGAAGTTTATTTACAATGGTTTAATCACACAAAATTTGTCTCACGTAACCTTGAAAAAAAACTCATGATGTAAATACATATAAAGATATAGAAATGGATTTTACATCGACCGAAAACCAAAAAAACGAATATTAGTTCAAATAATACCGATACCGTTACATATGTTGTTCGGCTCGTGTAGGTTTGGCCCGTCATGATAACGACACTCCATATTGTCAACAATACCCATCAATATGCTTTATTTCGAATGCAACTCCGCTTTTAATAGATCTTATATCTGCTGATTGAGAAAAAAAACTAATCATGACTGTGTATTCAGTTTTTTCACATAAGTTAATGAACGTAAGCTATTATAGAAAAATCAAATTATTAAATAGCTTAAAAGGCTTATATTATTTATAGTATATGAGTGAAATAAAAAAAACAAGGAAAAAAGAAACTCATAAACCCATGACACAATTTCATAGAAAATGCATCAACCATTTATATTTTTGTGTGCCTCAAATACTTGTTAACTTTGACTCCTGTTGCTATTTATTAAGACTCAAAACTGTATACATTGTAAATCAAATTTCATAAGATAGAATATAAACGGATAGTTGTATGTACACGTTTGCTCAAACAAATACACACGTACATTAAATAAATATATATATATGTACATTTATATGAGTGCATAAAAATTACAACAATGGATGTTTTATATAGCGTAATCTTACGAATGGTGTTGGTATTTTAGAAGGATTGCTTGGTATATGTAACATGTGGATATACCAAGTTTGTCTACATTCAAGTTTAAAGGTATTGAATAATAATTAATTAAAAAGCGCCGCCCCATCCCAAAAGTGTCTAATTACTTAATTAGTGATAAGTACTTCCAATTTGTTAAGCATTTGCCATTTCATTGGTAATTATTTCAGTCAATACAGATTAAGTTAAGATATATATCACTTTAAATGAAAGGATATTCCTTTCGACCATTTATGATGCAGACAGTCTTTTATAAAGCTTAACCTATTTTGTAAAACTTTATCCTAGCTAGCTTATAAAAATGTTGATAAGTTTTATTATTAACCAAAACTATATTTTATGATTAAGAAAGAAATTATATAAAACAAACCTTAAAATAAATAAGTAATTTAAAGAGTTAACTCCATGCTGGTTGGTCTCTATGGTTTGCATATATTACAAGCTTTAAACTTACCTAATTACAAAATTGATCATAATAGTTAGTAGTTATAAAATTTTATACTAAGGTAGTCCTAATGTATAAATTTTGTAACTATGGTGACTCTTACCCGTCAATGGCGTCAAAATTTTCACTTAATTTATATAAACGACCAAGCCACCCCTCAAAATATATACGGAGAGAGAGAAAGAGAGAGGGAGAGACGAGTGTTTTTGAGAACCATACAAAAAACATGTAAAACATGTTTTTTTTATTATATATATATTTTTTAATTTGAAAGAGCTTCCATAAATTCCTAGGAGTATTTTCATTAAATAAAAAAACAAAGCTGCAGGAAATTTTTAAAAATATTGTTAAAAATCCTCGTTATAATATGTTACATATGTAATAGCCTATGTAAAAATGCATGTAACATATGAAAATGGTAACTTTTATCAACTTTTTATTATTACAAAGATTCAAGTCTTTTTGCCCTTTTAATGAGTTAAAAAAAGCATCATATTAGTTTTAAGATATAACGACCCAAAAAAAGTATCAAATAATAATAACATTCGGGCTTAATGTTAAATGTTAAGGTTGTTTTAAAAGTTCAAGGGGTCGTATTAAAAATAATGGATTATAGATAAAACCTAATCACCTAGCCTCCACACTCAATTCTTCTCTATTAAAGTGTGTGTTCGGTTGTTATAGCGAGGCCGGACTAGTATCACACCAATACAGTAACAATCAAATTGATGCCAACCAAATTTCTAACACTTGCTTTAACGCATGAATTATATGCCAATAGTTTAAATTAATTTGAAAAGCTTCGATAATCATCCACCTTAATGGACAACCAGAATTAGTTGAACACTTGTAAAAGACAAAATTAAGGTTGCACCTAATTTCATTTTTGTTTCTGCTTTTTAATAATTTATTATATTTTTGCATTTGAGGCGTATAAATATGCAAAGGCCAGTAAGCCACCCACCACTAATTGTGTGCAATATTATTGTGTTATTTCCTTTCTTTTTTGTTTTTTGTTTTTTTGGTGTGCAACAGTATTGTGTTACTTATATTTTTTGTGTTTAATATTATTAATTAATATGTTATTTACTGTATTTTTTAATGTTTAATAATATATAAATCAGCTTTGTCTAAAAGTGTTCCAACTAATACACAGTCACCTTCGTCACATAAATACCGTATAGATTTTAGCTTTGTCTATTTATTTAACTTTATAATTACAAACATTACTCAAATTCTACTTATCATCAATAATATAGTCTTTCGCCCAGTTTAAACCTAGGACATCATCTTAAAAAGATTGTGCCTCTACAAAATGGCTAACCCCATATTAGACTTGTGCAATTTTTACTTGAAAAGGGATTAACCATAATGCCACTTTAACGTCATATAAAACAATCACTCTCATCACCTATAACTATGTAACAACTATTATGTAATTATTATTTTAAAATTCATATTTATATATATATTAATATGCTTTAATTATATATAATAAATTAAGAGTTTGGTGCCGCAAGTGACCTCATTGGTCCACTTGGCGACACCCAATCGGCTACTTTTTTGTTTTGTTTTAAAATTTGATTTTTAAACATTTATTCGTGTCGACAAGCCCCCGTAACTCCTCCTGGGACCATCGTCACTCGGGTTTTACCAACAACTGTGTTTTATTAAATTTTTTTGTTTTAGTTCTGGTAGCGTATCGAACGTAACCGAATCCGACTGAATTCGTGTCGACTCAGTGCCTCAATGCCCATGACCGACAACGCTCATGTTTATCAACGTCAAGGTTTAACGAAAGCCAATTGAATGCCAATTTTGTTTTTGTTTTATTTGTCTTTGTTTTGTTTTAGTTCATGTATTGTAACGAACGTGACGTTAACCGACCGAATTCGCGTAGACTCACCACATTTTGTTTTAGTTCCGGTACCGTAACGAAAACCAACCGATAATCGATTTTGTTTTTTGTTTTTTATTTTTGCTTTAGTTCTGGTACCATAATGAACGTGACGGAAATCGACCGAATTTGTATAAGCTCACCGTCTCAACGGCCGAGAACAAAATTAGTCGGGTTTTACAAATGCTTGAGTTTTACGGACTGAGACCACCCTATTGGCGCACCTTAATTTTTATAACTTTTTTATGTTAATTATAGTACAAACGCGCAAGTAACTAAAACCGACCGAATTCACGTCAACTTTCCGCCTTAACGCTTACGACCGACAACGCTTTGGTGTTACCACAGTCTGAGTTTTACCAACCTGCCCCGGCGCAACGCGCCGGGCAAAACACTAGTTATTAACATTTTAAAAGCAATGAGCCTTAACTCTGCTTTATATGAGATGGAGACCGCAAGATTTTTAATTTCGAAACCATCCACGACCAAGTTTTACTGCAGTGGGGCTTATCGGAACAAAAGATGGTGGCCCCCATGTTGATCAGTTCTTCATGTAAGTAATATAAAACATGATAAATATTAAACCTATGAACCTGTTACAGCATGAAGAGTAGTAACCGCAGCAGGGTATGATGTAGTCGACATGCTTGTCATCTTGATTGAGTTCCCCTTTAGGATGTATAGTTAAGGATGGTTAGGGTTCTTGAGAGGAACCCGGTTTAGAAGAGAGAGAGGAGACACATGATTTACTTATGTGTGTGAGATTAGGTTATGATGTTAATTTATTCTCTCTATATATACACCCAAGGAGAGACCCTTTATTAGCTATTAAGAGTAATATGGCCCATCAACAATTACCAAGCTAATATATAATAAGGTATAATTAATTATTTTGATATATTATTATATAAATGATAATGATGGCCATATAAATAAATATATAAAATATATTTATTCTTACATTCTCCCACTTGCCCGAGTAATCATTTATTATGAGTATTAGATAAGCCTGATCAGGAATTAACACTCATTTTAGTTTTAAACTCAAACTGGAGCAGAGAAATACAGTCATTGAATTGAACATCAGCTCAAGACCCCCATTAATCATACTGCAGTACTTATTTAAAACCTAAGTAGTTATGATCAAAATTTTCAAGTAAGCCCTTCAGAACGTTTGATTTGTGTATTTAATTCGTCTATATGTCATTATGCATGCAGAACATATTAAGAGACGTACAAAATCAAAACTGATGAGGAAATTTAATAGTTAATCATTCATAGTACGATATACAGTTGTACGTGGTCATTAATAAACCCCTCATGATTATAAGCGCTTTCATAATACTTATGGGTAATAGACCTTTAGTTATAGGATCCTTAAGCATATCATGAATGTATTCGATATGAAAATTTAGATTCCTCAATTCGTTCATAAACGAATAATTAATTTCATATCAAAATTTAATGCAACACATGTCAAATTGTTACTGTTTGAGATAACATGGTAGCTGACGTTATCACAATTAGTCTTCAATATATAACTTATTTGGAGTTTAATAAAACTTATGAGTCCACTAATAAATATTCAACAACATTTATTGACAACAACGTTGTAATTAATCAACATATTATGTTGTTATGACTTAGGTTGTTGTTATCAGTTCATTATGACTTCTCCATGAGATAGATTTATCTACTAACATAAGAATATATCCCGAAAATTACATTTTTTTATCTCTGAATATGACAAAGTTTAGAGTAATATACCGGTTTGAATTCTCACTTCTTCTTTTAAATTATAGTCTTTCGTTTCTTTTAAAGATATTTTAATACTCTTTTAGATGTTTCACATTAATCTAGGCATATCTAGTGTGTTACAATTTTGAGTAATATCTGAACAAGTATAGACTTGAACCTACATAAGGCTTTTACTTAATGAAGCATAAGGTAATAATCTCAATGATCCTATTATCCTCTAAATAGAGCAATATTGTTTGTTATATGTGTAAGGACCCATTTAAGATAAAACTTATAGAACAAAACTAATGTCCCTTGGGTCTATCTCAGAATGTTATGATATCTATTATGTAAGGGATATCTTTGAGATATTTCATATCAAAGTGTGTGAATAATGTTTTAACTTATGTAACATATACTTGTCAGAAGAATGTCATCTATATAAGGACAAGTTGTTTTTAGTTGCTCCCCCTCATCTTGAGGTAAGTACATTAATCCACTTGGTTTTTGATGAAAATAATTGTATAAATATTTCATCAAATTTTGATGTTTGCATTAACCCATATATGGATTTTATTGACTTATAGACTAAATGTTCATTAACCTTCATTTTATAACATTTAGGTTGTTTTATGAGCATGTAGATATGTAAGTCAGTTATTAGGGAAAGTTGTTTTAATGTCCTTCTAACGTAGCTCTTTAACTATTATAAGCTACTTGAACAGTGACGATCCTCAAAAAAATGTTTTATAATATAGGTTATAAGATTCTTTGATGATTTATTCCCTTTTGAATCTAACCTTTAATAATCAATTATGTTTCTTAGTGTCTTAACGTTTATGTTAGGATTTAGTTTAGTTATGTATACCTTTAGGTGATTCAACCAAATCTCAAAACGTTAACGACTTATGGAGTCAATTATGATTGATGATAATGGTTTAATTGTAAGGGGGTATGATCATTAAACTTTCCAACATCCAATTCAACTTTAGTTAGGGAGGTTACATAAGCATCAAATTTAGTAGGTTTTAAAACCTAGATGGCCTTCTAAGTTGATTATTGGGTAATTTAAAAAGTCTCAGTTTTATGGATTAGCTCTTAGTTAGGTTGCTATCATTTTCAGGATTCTAAGTGTGTAAGATTTGGCGCAGTATGGTGTACAAGAGGTGTAATTGAAGTAAACTTTAATATCTCTCTTCCCCCCGCCTCTTTTACTTCTAACAAGTCATTATAAAGACTTTAACTGCTCCCACTATCCTTAGAAACCTTTAGGAAATTAGCATAATTAGGGTAAGTATTTAAAGACCAATAGATTCTAACAAAGAAACAAATTAATAATATAAGTTGTTGCAGTTTCTCTTGGTGAGGATTAATTTAGTAAGAAATCTGAATTTATCCACGTTTAAGCAACAATGAAACTTTTGTAAGAGTAGTAGTAAATTCTAAAGAGATAAGTTTTGATGGAATAATTTTATGATGGAGCAATGTCTTGTACAAGAGGTGTATTTGAGATAATATCAAGTTTTCACTCCCCCACCTCTTGCAAATCTTCTAAGTTATGATTGAGACACTTAAGGCTCCCACCGATCTTTAATATCTCTAGGAAAAATACAAGTTTCAATGATGTACATGACGTGGGAATCTGTCATATATATGTTAGACTTGATTTGATTCCATTAACGTCCAGATGTCATAATAAACTTAAAGGACATATTTAGAAGAAATCGTATTAAGTATATATGAACGGATCTCTATAAGATCGCGAACCATAGAATATTGATTAGATACAAGTAAATAGCATTTTAAATGATAAAAGAATTATGTCTGAATATTCCGTTTGAATAAGTTTCACGAATGTCAGTGAAATATAACTTATGGTGGACCCATACTTATTCCTTAAGCCAAGTAATGTTTAGGGCATTTAACACATGATTTAAAATTACTAAGATTGAGATTATATGAAAAATCACCCTCATCAACCATGTCATGATTTCTCATGAAATTTGGTTTTAATAGATGAATATTATAGGTCTCATTTGTCTTTCGTTAAATTTTTATTTGCATTATAACAAAAGTTGTGAAAGTATACATTATCATCTAATTATATTTTATAAATGTTTCAATCCAGATATTGATAACAAATAATATAAGAGTTTAAGGTAAGAGAGACTTTATGTTGGCTATGGAAACCTTATAACTGTCATAATGTAAATTAAGTATTGATACTAAATTCTGATTAATCTTCAGAATATTTAAGGTATCATAAAGTGTAATTAAAAGACAGTTTATCATGGTTCTAATAACCTTTGTCACTAACACTCATGTTAGTTATTTGTTGATTTCGGGAAAACATATAGAACTAGACTCAACAAATCATGTGTTAATAGGAATATTAGGATTAGCAGACTTATATATCATTATTATACAACTCTCAATTTTAGTCAGTTGTTCTTTTGAATTATGGATAGTCTTGTAATGTCTATGCCTAATCTAATGACATATTTTTGCAATGTGACTTCTCCTTAAGAAACCTAAAGCTGGAAGTAATACTTGTATTTTGTCTATGAACCTTAGGATTATCCTCTTTTAGGTTTTAGTGGTAGTGAGTTAAATAACATCTTATTTCTAGCACCAGACATTTCTTTTCGTGTACATATGTTGCTGATCAACACACTCATTTTCCTTTGGTACTTCTGAGTGTTATAGTTGATTCGTAAGACACCAAATTGTACTGCTGAAAATTTTAGTATGTAATGTACTGAAAAAATGTATTTATTTCCATGTGTAAGCCCTTAATTTTATAGGTCATGGTATTTTACATTATGATGTATTCGGTAATGCCATTTAACCTTATAGTTAGAATTTTCAAGAAAAAAATGCATGCATTTTATGAGTTATTTTGATTAGTCTTAGGAAAAAGTAAATCAAGAATAACTCTAGTGATATCATTTATTTAAACAAATTATTGATTATCATTATTATAAGAGACATTATGATTGACGCATCCCATTTGTTATGCTCTAGTTTTTAATATAATAATTGTTATTAGAAAGAATAGTATGATAGTCATATCATGTCTTAATAAATAATTAAAATTGAGAATAGTTAAATGCTATTAAAACTCTTTATGAGACAAAATTCAATTGTATATTAAGGTAAGAGTGGATGATTTGGATGAAATCGTTATTTATGGAAGAAAATATAGTGAGTAATATTATGGGATATTAAAATAATATAGATTAAAGTTTATGATAATTAAATTAATGAATGATCAATATTAATATGAGGATCACTATATTTTATTGAAGATGTGATATGTCTATTATTAACATCAAACTAATAGACTATAATTAATAGTTCTACTTAAACAAAAAATAAATCACCTTTGGGCAGAAGTGAGACGATTATTTTAATTATGCACGGGCTAGTTTTGCTAAATAAAAATGTAACAAATCACCTTTAGGCAGAAGTGAGACATTTGTATCATGTTAGGCAAAACTAACAAAAGATTTTCAATTATATTTGAATGATAGGGTAAATGTAACTCATCACCTTTGGGCATAAGTGTTACATCAAAAGTTCGTTCAAGTTAAGTCTTTATGTTTTGTAAAATTTTATAATATTTAAGGTTTACAAAACATTTAATTACTTAATAGCGGAATATATTTAGAGTAAGGATTTTTAAGTTTCCGGTAGGACCTTATTTTGCGGAATTAGTTCTCGGAAATTTTGGGTTCCCTAGAATTGCCAGTTTCCGGCTTTTAGTGGGTTTTTCAGTATTTGGGTGTTTACATGATTTTATGGAGTTTTATGGAAAATGTTGATTCCGGTATTAGTGAGTTTTCGGGTTATGACCCCAAACCATTTTAGAAACTCATAAACTCTTAAAACACATAAGCTATTTTAAGTCCATAATACATTATTTTTAAATAGCCCGTGAACCCGTAAACTGGTTTAAGCCCTTAACCCATGATCTTTATTAACTAAATTAATAATGATAAGATTTGATTCAAATCTTTTTAATGATTAACAATTATATTTGTTTCCTATTTTGAGGGGATTCAAATCTTTTAAGAAAATATTAAAACTTCTAAGTTATCCAAGATTTGAAAAAATATTTCCCTAAATAATCATTAACAAATTTTAATCTAGATTTTGAACCAACATATCTATAATTTTCGATAATAATGATGAACACGAAGAACATCATCAAAAATTTTAATAATTAAACATAAAAAAACTTGGAATCGAAATCTTTAAACATGAAATTAGCAGATTTCGAAAATATTAGAGTTTACTAAATATATTTTAGCGATTTTAAACAGTTTCATGTATTGTTTTCGTAATAAAACATGCAAAAAAAAAAAGAAACCTAAAAAATTAGGGTTTATCAAGTTTTAGTCCATGTCTTCTAATTCAATTCCAGATTTATGGAAAACATGAATAACTGATTAATCAACATCACTCTGATGCCACATTTTGATCAGTTCTTCATGTAAGTAATATAAAACATGATAAATATTAAACCTATGAACATGTTACAACATGAAGAGTAGTAACCGCAGCATAGTATGATGTAGTCGGCATGCTTGTCATCTTGATCGAGTTCCTCTTCAGGATGTATAGTTAAGGATGGTTAGGGTTCTTGAGAGGAACCAAGGAGAAACATGATTTACTAATGTGTGTGAGATTAAGTTATGATGTTAATTTATTCTTTCTATATATACACCCAAGGAGAAACCCTTTATTAGCTATTAAGAGTAATATGACTCATCAACAATTACCAAGCTAATATATAATAAAATATAATTAATTATTTTAATCTATTATTATATAAATGATAATGATGGCCATATCTATACTAATTAATAAATAAAGGTTTACTTATGCCACATGTCATCACCATGTTAATCATTGCAAAATTTTCTCTCATCTCTCTCATATTAAATACATTTCTCTTTTTAATATTTCATTTTCAATTTTTAATAATTCCCTTTTAATTTAAAAGAATTAATACCAACATAAATATGTTAATTTGTTTAATATAAAATATATTGCATTAGTTACTAATATTAGATTTTTATAAGTAATTAATACGAAACGGATGTGTTTATTTAATCGATTAAAGTATCAAACATTGTTCATGCCAAAACAATTTAAGATTAGAATGACTTTTGGTCCACGAGTTGGTTTAAAAAAGTAGTCATTTTCAACTAAATTTTGATATAGAAAATAACAAAGAAATAATTTATGATTTATAAATTTCTAACAACTTTTTATTTTCAAATTGTGTAATGTGTAACTTTTTAACCCTATAATATTATCTTTATATATGTGAATATGCGATACATCTTTTTTGTATTTTACATTATGTTATTATTTAAAAAAATTACTTATTTTAACCTAGTAAATAAATATATAAAATATATTTATTCTTACACCCCACTCTCTCTCTTCTAAAATATTTACCTATACTAATGAACAAAAATAATAATGATGATGTGTCATAACCACATTCAATCTTTTCTAATCTCCATTCTCTTTAATCCAAGTTATCCATGGGTTATGTGTTTAATTGATATGACCCATTAGTTGTAACCCATTTGAAAAAATGTACTTAATGTAATTTAAATCACAATAATTTTTACTACCCCATTAAATCTAATTTTACTACTAGATATATAAAATTTTACCATAATTTTTAATAAAGCATATAAACCATAAACCATTGAATATATATAATAAGTTTAAAATCAAACAATGAAATATTAAATTAGTTACATAATGATTTACTAACCATTATCGTATAATAGATATTTAGTTACGTGTGTATTTCAAATTTCGTTGAATAATACAATATTTATAATCTTACAATTTGTAAAACACTATTTAATTTACAGTCTTATTGATCATATAAAACATCTTGAATATATTTAGGTATCAATAATTGATTTTATGTCATACTGAAACATTATTTCAATATTAAGAAAATGTATAATTTAAATATGTAACATTGAAAGTGTGTGATAATATTAAAACTAATCTATAGATTCAAAAGAAAACCCCTAAATTACGTATGATTAAATACCTAAATTTCGGTCATTTGACAAATCCGGTGTAATACACTGGTTCAAAAGCAAGTACTTTAATAAACACACATATTGCTCCACAATATATGACTTGAAATCGCACATATTTGATGAAATACATATCAAATGTCACTTGGGCCAAAAAGACCATCGGCAAATGATATTTTATTATTCAAAAATTTTAAAAATGTTTAAAAAAAAGTTAATCTTATATAATAAAAGCACGCATTAATCACAATTTATAATCCGATAACATCTTGTTTTTATATATTGAGGTGAATTTTTTTTCACATGTAAATAACCTTTAATTTACAGTCTTATTGATCATATAAAACATCTTGAATATATTTAGGTATCAATAATTGATTTTATGTCATACTGAAACATTATTTCAATATTAAGAAAATGTATAATTTAAATATGTAACATTAAAAGTGTGTGATAATATTAAAACTAATCTATAGATTCAAAAGAAAACCCTTAAATTACGTATGATTAAATACCTAAATTTCGGTCATTTGACAAATCCGGTGTAATACACGGGTTCAAAAGCAAGTACTTTAATAAACACACATATTGCTCCACAATATATGACTTGAAATCGCACATATTTGATGAAATACATATCAAATGTCACTTGGGCCAAAAAGACCATCGGCAAATGATATTTTATTATTCAAAAGTTTTAAAAATGTTTAAAAAAAAGTTAATCTTATATAATAAAAGCACGCATTAATCACAATTTATAATCCGATAATATCTTGTTTTTATATATTGAGGTGAATTTTTTTTCACATGTAAATAACCTTTTATCACATGCAGTCCAGACAAATCTTCAAAGGTTGTGAGAATTCTTTATATGTTATTTTGTATTCAATTCTTGTTTATATATATATATATATATATATATATATATATATATATATATTAGGCTTATCATACATTAGGTACGCGACATTCCAGATCGTTTGATTAAAAAACGTACGGTGGCAATTTCGTAAATAACCCAACAGTAGTTCGCGATCAAAATTCGTCGATTACAAATCAACTCTGATCCAAATTCGGAACTTGTCGCTCAATCTAATCCAATATTTAAACTCTAATCACAGCTTAAAGTATGAAATCTCTAAAGTCAAAAACCAAAATTGAAATAGAACGTCACTGAACATTAAAAATCTTCAAATTGATCAAAAATTGATGATTTAATCAATCGAATTGACGTGTAAGTGGCTTTAGAATCATCAATCGATTATGAAAATACAAATTAACACACTTAATTGAGCTATGATTAGGGTTCATGTTTAAATGTTCTGCTCAAAGTTTAAACGTTCTGACCAAAATAAACACCAAAATTGATGATTTAATCAATCAAATTGATGTGTAAGAGGCTTTATAATCATCAATCGATTATGGATTTGCAGAAATAACGCACTCAATCGAGCTCTGATTAGGGTTCAAAATATTATGTTTAAACGTTCTGAAACAAAACTGAAGACCTTTAAACGTTCTGACCAAAAAAGAGCATATTTAAACATTCTAAAACGTTCAATGAAGTTCTGGGTGTTCAAAAAACAATGAACATCTTTGAAACTTTCTAATACGTTCTAAGAAGTTCAGGTTGTTAAAAAAAGTTTATAAGTTCTGATAAAGTTTAGAAGTTCTAAGAAGTTCTGGGTGTTAAAAAAAGTTTAGAAGTTCTGATAAAGTTTAGAAGTTTTAAGAAGTTCTGGGTGTTTAGAACTTCTAAAACTAACAGAAAAAAATTAAACACCTGTAAACATGAAATTCAACACTGAAATCACTTCATATAATCTCGTAATCATCAAATAATCGTCAATCGACCGTTAATTTGATCATTGTTCGATCATATGAACAAAATATGGAACGTCTGCAACTGGGTTTCTGCAAATGACGCTTAAACTTTAAACGTTCAGTTAAAACCCATCACTCAAAACTCAAAATTGATCAATTGAAACTTCAAATTGATGATTAATTGGACCAGTTTCAAAGTTTAATTGGTCAATTAGTTCAACAATTTCAATTTCAATTGGTCAATTTTATCAACAGGTCGTGACGGAGGAAGATGGTGTACGGTGGACGGAATCATTGGATGATGGACGGTGGACAGGATCGTTTGATGGTGATGGATTGCTGAACGGTCATGTTGAAGGTGGATGAAATCGATGGGAGCAACGATTTGATGAATATTACAATATTGCCACAGCGTGTTATTTGAAATCGACGAGGATGCGAGTCGTGTACGTAATGTACGATTAGGGATTATTGTATTGGAACCTTTATCTATATTCTTGTGAAGCTATATGCACTGGTCATTTTGAAAATAAGACTATCTTTCTTTCTTTAATTTTTTTTTGAAAGACCAATATATTAAAAAATGTAAAGTGGAAAACTCACAAGTAGCAAGAATCACAACGACTACAAAGTGAAACGAAAGAAAACAAACTGACGGATTTCTAATCGTAATCGTAATTTGTTATACGGTTTTTTGAAACAGGTTTGCTACTAATTAAAAGCATTAAAACTTCAATTAAATAAAAAAAAATGATATTAAATTATTAAATAATAACGAAAACAATACTGACATAGGATTCCAGTGCCTTATCATTTTCAGTTTTATTCTTGAGTTTCATTATGAGCCTTGTGAATTTATTGAAAATGAAATAAATAGAAATAAATAAATGGGAAATAAAAGATGAGTAGATTTGTGAAAGAGACAATAAAAGGAGTATGGATAGGTCTACCTGAACTAGCTGTCTTGCTGATGTGGTAACTTCATCCGATCATACCCACCACATGTTAATTAATTTCACTAGCATTTATTTTACAAATATATTGCCTTTTATGTTTTTTTTGAACGGCCAACTAAGTAACGTCGGGTACCTCGTACGAGGCTCCACTGGCTAAAGGTAGCCCGATCCGGCCACTAGTCCAGACGGACGGAGCCCCTAGCGGTCCACCTGTTGAGGGATTCACCGGATAAAACCCGACCCGCACGCCCGCCAAACGACACGACAGCGAGGAGCCGGTAAAACCGGGTGAGATCAGGACTCGAACCCTGGCAAGCCAGGGTCATTTCTCATATCTCCCATATAAGTTGGTGGTAGTGAGGTTTGATCCATCTACCTCTCACTTGTAAAGTGAGTGATCTACCATTGAGCAACAATCAACTTATTTTATATTTCATTTTTAATATGATAAATCTTGATATTAACACAAATAATATAAAACTGTGGTATTGTAAATACAAATGGTAAATTAACACACATAATATGAAGAGAAAGATGTTATCATGACTGCTTGCTTTAAAAAGAAAAAAAAAGTGTTAAATCGAATAGTTTGACGGTTTGTTGGTATATTTGAAAAGGGAGAAATGATGTCATCTTCTTTGGTTACGTGTTGTCAGTTCTCGAAGTGGTGAAGAATATTAAAACTTTCGGAAAAATAAATCTTTGTTTAAGTCGTTGACTTTGAGGGAGTAGTGTAATACTGTAATTTTGATTTTTGATGTTTAAGTTTGTTGTTTATGACATCCAGAGTCTTGCTAGTTTGTGTAGTTTTTAGTGAAAGTAGTTAGATAAAGAATAGAAATAGAAATATAGATTATACATTTTCCACACGTGAAACAAGTCGGTTCCTAAACATGCATCTTCCACCACCATAGCCATAGACTTTTTCATACACGGGGACTTTAGGTCCTACTAAAATTTGTTGGTTCATTTCAACTTTTATTATAAGTCAATAATAAATACTATTATAACGATTAACGACCATAACAAAATTAACCACGCAAGTAAAGTCATATATACATATTGCCATATTGGGGAGACTTATACACAGAAACGTGTTTGTGAGAACAGAAAAATAAACTATTTACTTTTTTTTTAAAAAAAATTGAAGTACAAGAAAATGATGGATATGTATTGTCATTTCTTTTCGCATTCTAAAAAATATATACGTAGGTAAATGTTTAAAATGTGATTTGTAAGAATGTTGCACGTTAGTCACCGTCGTCAATATCGATTAACTTTTAACGTAAAAATGATTCCATGTGCCCAGTGGCGGCCCAAGGTTTTTGGAGGCCTCAAGCTAGCTATAAACTTGGAGGCTTTTTTCTCAATTTTTTTAAATAAAACTCTTCTTTGCCCGGGCTTGAGACCGGCAATAAAAAACCAAAACGTTTATAGTTGGCGAAGTTTATGTATTAACCTTTTTAAGTTGTCAATAAAAAACAATGATCCAATTAAAGCATCCTTTAAAGTCTTTTTTTTTGTTTTGCACAACCAAATTTGTATGTGTTGTATCAATTTGACATAACAAGTAGCAAATAACTAAGTAGTGTAAAAGACTAGAAGCAAATAAGTGATATAACCTTATATTAAGGTAGCAATATATCTTAACAAATTGCAGGATCTACATTTCTGATGCATTAAAAGTTGGGCTAGAATTAGCGCAGATTATAAATAAACTATTAAATAGATAAAGACATAAAGTGATAATGATAACCCAACCTCAAATTGGCAGATTCTAGTAGTAAACCCACTTGACAATAGTCAATCCAATCTGCACATCCAAATCCAAAATCACTTAAACCGGCAAATCAGACAGAGCCAAATACATGGCACATGTTAATACTCAACAGCAGGCCAATCGAAAATTCAAAAATATACTTCAATCCCAAACTGAAAATTGAAGAATATGAAAATGAGTATAAACATATAATATGAGACTTACACCGGTAGATTAGATAAAGATGAACATGACGGAAGTATACGATTAATATTCTTGAGCCGTTGGCAATTAAATGATGATTTCATTGATTTGGCTTTCCATTCCATAACTTCGTGAAAGACTAGAATTGTGTTCCGGCCATGCCTTGAATGCACCTAAACTGTCGCTTCACTTACATACTTCCATCGACAGAAAAAAAAAAAAAAAAAAAAAACCTAATATACCTTTAAATGGGGGCCTTTATATTTTAGGGGCCTAAAGCCGGCAAATCTGTTATAAACTAAACTTGGAACCAATTTATAAATGTTTGAGCTAAGTTTGCAATTTTAAAACTTAAGGACCAAGCTTGTAATTTAATCAAACCATATGAACCATTTGTGCTGTTTTCTCTTATATCCGAAAGAACATCAAGGATAGTAACACAACATTTATGTAAGGACACAGGAGCATAAGTAAACGAAACTCAATGCTATTGATAATTACATTTCTCTAATTTTTAAAATATTACGTGGTGGGTGTGTTTTTTTTTGTCCCCAACATTGTTGATGGTCTAACAACCCAACTATTTCAACATATTAACAATACTTAACACTCTAAATTCCAATAACATAAATACAAGTTAAAAGAAACTAGTCATTTTAAATTAAAAACTAAAAACCTATTCAACAAAACTAAAACTAAAACTAAAACTACAAACTTGAATTAATGTTCAAATAGGGCTATAGTCATATACAGTGGCGGATCCAGGAATTTTGTCAAGTGGGTTCACTATTCGGGTCGGTTTGACGGTTCAGGTCCTTCCGATTGTTCAGATCGTTTCGTTTTGATGGTTCAGGTCGGTTGGACGATTTGGGTTAGTTCAGTGTACCAAGATTGAGATTATACTAAAGATCACCTTTGATTCCTCCAAATGACCAAAACGTTCTTTTAGAAAAACTAGCATATCTCTCTTTCTTCTAACATGTAATACATAACAACCGCAAGATATAAATTGCTACATTGAGCAATTTGAAATTGTGTTGATTTTTGTTTACAAGAGTCACCTAATTGTGTTAATAAAAATACTTTAGCTAATAAATGAATGTTGCAGAGTCACATCTTTTGAAGTTAGCCACATACACTCAAGCAGAAGCAGAAGGTAGGAAGATACAGACACAATTAATCAGTTTAAGAAAAAAAAAACTACTGGAAGTGGGAATTGAACTCAGGTGACCACAGTGACAAACAAGGGTGTCTACCACTAGGCCATGTTGAAAACTTTGTTTATAAGTTCACTCACAATTTATATGTGGGTTCACTCTCATATTTTATATAGGCATTTTATATAAAAACCGAAACTCAGTGAGTTCCCATGAACCCGCACCCGATTACCTAGATCCGCCCCTGGTCGTATAAGTAAAAAATGCAAGTTTAAGAAATAAAAAAACACTGATGAATAAAAATTTAATAATTAGTATTATATAGTTTGGAAGGAGGTATCATAATTGATATCCAAACGTATTCATTAAATTATGAGAAAGACATTAGTGCACAACATAAGTTACTATGTCCACTTCATAGATTACTTCACATATAATAAAGTATAATGTCAATAATGTATTATACTGAATATACACAAAAGTGGATTTGGTATATGGACGACTTATATACAGTATAACACTCGAAGAATATAAATGAATTTATTTTAAAGTCAATGATTTAAAGACGGAGCTAATTTCTTATATCGTTTAACATTTTTTTTCTCTTTTTGGAAGTTACTAAGAACAAAAAAGTAAATATCTCTTGGAGTAGGTGGTTTCAAAATCGACTTTATTCATGTAATTTTGGCTTTTTGATTCTTAGTTAGCTTTTATAAGACTACTAGTTGTGGAGAATTTTAAAGATCTTCCGTCAATTTACAGCCCTCTTTATCGCCCCTTAAAATCCCTCATTTGTGACTTAAAAGCCATTTAAAGCCTCATGACCTCACCTTTTTTTCATCACCACCCGTTAACACACACTACCGAGACCCCTTCACCGCCCTCTTTTGAAGCCCCAGTACGGTGTTGGAGCTTAAAGCCTTACCACCTCACCTTTTCAACTTGCTTTCATGCCCCCACAACATGGGGGTCTAACCATCATCTTTTTATGTATATTAGTTGCATTCTAAAAAATATAACACAATTTGAAATCTTACTTTCTATGCAAAAGTTAATATAACAAAATGATACATAGAATGACCAACCAAAATACAATATAAATTGAAAACACTTGTTAAATACACACAAGAGACTTTACAATTTTAATCTGTTAAATTCCTATGTTTTTTTTTCTTTCTAAATAATTTTGTTTGTCATTTCAAATAAAAGGATCCAATTACAATAAATAGGCAGGTAAGCGGGCAACAAGCTACGCCGTCACCCCCTTTTAAATGGCAAAACCGATCCTACTGAAAATAAATTTATCGTTCTTTGGCGGCGTTGAGTTACTGTGCACGACCCGCTGAACTCTCTTTAGAAACGTAGCAGCATCGGGAGCAAGAGACCCAAATGTATTAAAAACAAAAGGAATGAAGGCGTGTTGATTCTCCACACACGCCTTCTCGTGCTTAGCAATTTTTCCTGCTTCTGCCTTTAACACGACATGCCTAGCAACAAACCCGGTGTCCCTAAGCGCGACAAGATGGGGCACCCCAGTAAGGTCCACACAAGCATGCTTCCCCCCAGCCCATCCAAACACAAGAATGTCTGCTGGTAGGAGAGTAGACCTTCCTTCACGCGGATTCGACAAGAAATTCACAGGAGCCTCTTTTCTTGCTGAGATTCCCGCTCGTTTTAACACGTCAAAAAGAACATTCCTGACTAAATCATGTATATATTTAAATCCCGTGAGTTCTTTGCAATGAACCGCATGTTCACCAAAATTGTCTAAACACGCCTTACGACAAACCGGTCAGGGCTCATCAACTGGGAACAGGGGGATCATTAACCGATATTTAAGAATGGCTCGGTACTCCACTGCTGAAATGTGCTGGCCTAACCGTTCGACGGGGGTGACAGTCAAAAAGTCTTGAGTATGAGGAGCCTGAAGACATTCTAATACCGCTCTCTGACAAGAGGACATGCCAAACTTTGGATGGTTTTAACAACTTGGCTATTATATAAACTAAAATAATTAACAACTTGTAATTCAATAAATAAATAACTAATTACGTATGCTTGAGTGTGAAATATCTTAAATAAGATTAGAACCTAATTGCATCAAATCTTATGTATTTTCAACCCTTTCCACTTGTATTGAACATATTTTATTATGTAACAAACTTGTACTAAAACAAATCATACATAATACAAGTAATATAATTTCAAACATTTTATAATAAAAACTTATTATATCACTTAATTATATTATTACAAGATAAAACTAAAATAAAAATAATAATGCATGAGAGAAAAAATGGCCACTACCTTTAATTTGTTTGTTTTTGTCAGGCAAATAATAAGAAAATCCAAAATATGCGAATCATTCTCCATCCCATTCAGCTCACGCTTTCCTTCTTTCTTTCTTTCTTTCTTTCTTTCTTCCTCATCAATTCTTTCAGTCATCAAATCCAATCCAATCACTAATTCCTCTCAGTTAACCCATTTCAAGATCTAATTAATACCCACATCTTCATCCCCAATTACCCACCTTAAATCTTGCAATTCACTCATCAATTCAATCAATTTCACTTCCTTCCAACAAATTACTCAATACCCAGATCAATTCAACTGTAAATCTACAATCTTGCATAATTTTCCCCAAATTAATTTCCACCCAGTTCATCAATTCCCTCAATTTGCGTTCTGTTTACGAAATTAAACTTATAATTTTCTATAAATTTGAACTTAAGGGTTCCAATTTTGCTCATCTGGGTCATCAATTTTACAATTTTACGAAGTTATTGAAATAGGGTTTTGTGAAATTTTGGTCAAAGGTTTGTGCTTTCGTTGACTTGACGACGAAGATGTTACCGGAGTCACCGGAATTGTCGCCGGAGAGAGGTGAATTGAGTCGGAATCGAGGGTTTTGGGACCTCAGAGGGGTTCAGTGGCGGAGTGATTTGGGTGTTTTGCCGTCGAATTCATCTGTTGATGACATTCGACGTGTTACGGCTAATACTCGTAGAAGGTATATGTTTTGTTTGTTATAATTTGGTTCAATTTGATCTGTTGTTAAAATGTTTATGTTTCGGTTTCGGTTTTGGTTTCCAGCTATGCAGCTTTAAGGAGGAGGCTTCTGATTGATCCGCATATCCCGAAAGACGGAAGTAATTTCCCGGATCCGGTTATGGACAACCCGTTATCGCAAGATCCGGGTAAATATTATTGCGTAATTATATACCATGTTTACAAATTAAGAAAATTCGTTAAATGTGATCATAAGTTGTTAGATTTTTATGTTATTGGGTGGATTAGTTGTTGATACCGGCACGGTGTGTTAATGCTGATACAGATAGTATGTGGGGCCGATTTTTTCAAAAAGCCGAGTTGGAGAAGATGGTCGACCAAGACTTGTCTCGCTTGTATCCGGAACATGGAAGCTACTTTCAGACTCCGGGATGCCAAGGAATGTTAAGAAGAATATTGTTGCTTTGGTGTATTAGGCATCCGAACTATGGTTACCGACAAGGTAATAGATTATGTATTTATTTCAAGATCAATTCATTAATATTTGGATAATGGTTATGTAGATTTTGATTATTTTGGTAAGTTTCGGGGTCGAATCTTTGGTTTACGTTTCATATTAGAGTTATCTATATACACATTCATTTAAGATATTTTTGCGTTATTTTATATGCCTGTCCTTTTTTATCTTATTTTTTTTAATCTCAAATGTCATTTTTGTTCATTTAATGAGATAATCACTTTTGCACAATTAATTAATTAAATACCCTTAAGTTGTATCTCATGACTTGGTCATAAAAATGAAATGGAATTCGATGTGTAACCGTGAGGACCTGTAAGAAAAAACTCACGAGATGGCTATATTATGATTTTTGTTGTTGGCTTGCAGTCGATGCTATATTATGATGCATTCATTATGCTTATATTGGGGCTTATTTAATCGGTATATTATTATTTACAGGAATGCATGAACTCTTGGCTCCTTTATTATACGTTCTCCAAGCCGATGTGGAACGTCTTTCCGCAGTGCGGAAATTATACGAACATTACTTCACGGATAATTTTGACGGCCTTATATTCCCTAACACCGATGAACTCGAAATCCAAGATGATCAAGTAAAGTTTAACAATCTTGAAGAACTCGACCCCAAGATTCAAACCATCATTTCATTTAATGATGCTTACGGAGCCGAGGGCGAATTGGGTATTGTGCTGTCTGAGAAGTTTTTGGAACACGACGCCTATTGTATGTTCGACGCATTAATGAACGGTTCCGGTGGTGCAGTTTCAATGGCTAGCTTTTTCGCTCCATCCCCTTTAAACGGGCCACAAAATGGGCTGCCACCTGTTATTGAAGCATCTTCTGCACTATACCATTTATTAGCTATTGCTGATTCATCACTTTACACTCATCTTACCGAGCTAGGAGTTGAGCCACAATATTTTGCTCTTAGATGGTTACGGGTTCTTTTCGGGCGTGAGTTTGCTCTTGAGGACCTTTTGGTAATTTGGGATGAAATTTTTTCGTTTGACAATACTAAACTAAATTCCGAAAATGACCCCGAAACAAGCTTTGAAGTTCTCAATTCAACACGGGGGGCATTTATTGCAGCACTTGCGGTTTCAATGATACTTTATATCCGGTCATCAATTCTCGCTACGGAAACCGCCACTTCTTGCCTCCAAAGATTATTAAACTTCCCGAAAGATGTAAATTTGGGGAAATTTTTGATAAAAGCTAATTCTTTAGTGAACGTTGCTATCGATGCTATGAAATCCGGCCAGCCTCGAATTTATAGCGACATGTTCCACGAGCCCGTTAAGCCTGTTAAGTCGTTGAGCTTGAGTGTTCGAAATCACCGTTTGTCATTGGATGCAGCGGCTTCCAGGAGCCCATTAAGTGTCGTGCGTGAGCGTGATAGCTACTGGGAAGAGAAATGGAGGGTTTTGCATAAAAAAGAAGAAGAGCAAAAACAATCCAGCCCACAAAAGCAAAGTCAAAGTCAACGTAAAGGTTGGTCAGAAAAAGTGAAGTCGCGATTGTTGAGGACGGAATCTGACCCGTCTTCCTCAAAGGCGTATGGTGAAAAAAGTGCCCCGCCTAGGCGACGCGTTAGGAGAAATTTACTGGACGATTTGGCCCGACAGCTTGGGTTTGAAGAAGACGAAGAAGAAACCGAGGCTGAAAAAGCAGTGAGCGGAAGTGGTGGCAGTGAGGAAAACTCTTCTATTTTCTCTGACCCGCCAAGCCCGATTGACGGTGTTAATGATAATGATGATGACCATGAAAACGACAGCGAGGAAAGCAGTGTGGCTTCAAATTTACTAGTTGATGAGCCCGAGCCCGAGTCTGAGCCTAGTACTGAAGCGGGTTCAGGTAATGCCATCCAGGAAGATGATGAAAATGGGCACGGCCCGGTTTCTGATGGCCTGGAGGATGCTACGCCTTTGAAGGGAGTTGAGAATGAAGAATCCGTAGGGAAGTCAGGATTGAATTTGAAAGACAGGATAATAATGTCAGGAAAACAGTGGTTTTGGAAGTTTGGGAAAAATAACCGTGACGGTGTCTTGGAGAAAGGCGGCGATTCTACAAATTCTTCTCTCGTGGGGCCCGATCAGAAAGGCGACGTGGCTGGTGTTTCGGAGAAAGGCAGTGATTCTTCAAGTTCTTCTCTCGTGGGGCCTGATCAGAAAGGTGGCGTGGTGGGTGCCTTGGAGAAAGGCGGCGATTCTACAAATTCTTCTCTCGTGGGGGGCGATCAGAAAGGTGACGTGGCGGATTCTGGGACGGATGTATCGAGCAAAGGAGAATCGGTGAACCAAAACAAGATTTCTTCTTTGAAAAATCTTGGCCAATCCATGGTGGAAAATCTTCAGGTATGCTCGATCTTGGTTTGCTTAACTGTAAAAAGCTCGAGGTTGGCTTGTTTCATTTGTTATTTATTAATAATACTATTTATATTAATATATAATTATGTATGTGTATGTAATTATAAATTTTAAAATTTAACATAATATATTTATTTACTTATTTTTAGTATAGTTTTATATAATAAAAAGTTGATGGAGTATATATTTTATATAAGTTTATATAAACACTAGTCCCATTAAGTGAATGAGCTTCGGCAAAAGCTCGGGCTCATGCTCGTTTAAGATCGGCTCAATCAGAGCTTTTAGCGAGCTTAATTCAAGTAGCTCACGAGCGGCTCGGCTGGTTTACACTAGTATCCGGTCATTGTTTGCATTTGATGCAATGGTCGGTCAAATTTTCAGGTATTATTTCCGTTCACTGACACGTTTTATAAAACAATGCAGGTTATTGAATCGGTGTTCCAGCAAGAAAAGGGTGAAACGGGCCATGTAGATAATTTGTCGAAGAAGGCCCTGGTGGACCGAGGACAGATGACGGCTATGGCGGCCCTGAAAGAGCTTAGGAAAATCAGCAATATTCTATCAGAAATGTGAGAGGTTATGATAATGTGTATATATATTCTTGGTATTGTTCATCTTGAGAGTGCCATAATCTCCTATAATAATAAATGCTCTTCATAGCTTGTTATGTGCACTCTCTTAGTTATTTAGAATAAATTCAATTATGTACCGAAAGACTCGTCTTTAAATGTAGATATATTGATTAAATTCGGATTTTCGGTTCTTATATCTAACCCGTTAAATAAATAACTCATATATCGGCTTAAAAAGCCTTAAATAATCAGGTTTTGGGTTGTAAAGTTTTCTACCTTTAGCTTTTTAGTTTTTAGTTTTAGGTTATTTCTATGACCAACTCTTTTACCTTATTTATTAGTCAAAGTGATTACTTCAAACTTAAACTTATGAATGATGATTTGCGTAGAGAAATAGCAATTTATTTTGAAAAATAAAACTCTTTATTAAATTTATTTATTAAATTTATGACTGTAGAAGAAATTTGAGAAATAGAATATCAAATTATATGATTTCAAAGATGGCAATGAGTTTTAGCTCAACTGGTATTAGAGGGGAAGTGAAGATTTGGGCTAGATGCCACAACCTCTCAAGTTCGGATTCGATGCCAACTGGTTTTGACCGTAGTGAGCCTTTAGCTTTAGATGGTGGATTTTACTTGAAACAGGAGATGGTGGCCTGATGGGCTTGGGTTACCCAACGTTGTTGAGTGTGTGAGTCGCCTTTTGTCATTCGGTAACCGTGGGTAGCCAGATTATTTGATGTTAAAAAAAACATGACTTCAAAGATAATTTATCTTTGCAAATTTATTTTCACAAATAAAATAATTTACTACAGTTTATGATATCAACCACAATGACAAACATGAAGAGTTACCCAATTAATTAAAGGATAAGCATAATTGTAGTTATCTTATTGCTTGATTAAATAATTTGGTAGTCTGAGTGGTAAGTGTGGTGTTTTGTACCTATCCACATATGAAGTTTCAAGTTTGGTAGGCTATGTGTGAATTGTAAAGACTTGATAACTTAGTGAATTGGGGGTGAGAAAGCATTGACTTTTACATTGATATGAACCTTACAAGTTACAGGGGTATCTGAAGACTAACCTAAAATATGATTATTATTGATGACGTATGTAGCCTTATCCACCAACAAGCTGAAGCTTACAAGCTAAGGAAGCTTAGGAATATAGAAGCAACTAATATATAGCTGCTAGGCAGAGAAGCTCGAAGCTTCGCCCGCAAGATTCCTAAGTTGACCAGAAAGCTTTGGCTACAGTAAATGACAGAAAAGTCATTACTACCAAAAAGGTGGTGCCTACCATAAAATCAAAGCAATGACAGGATAGGCAAAGGCTGGACAAATCTTGCACGGAAATAACATTCACCGAGTTTGCATATGCTGAAAGAAAAGCTGACATTTTCCCTTTAAGAAGCTTAAGTTTTCCTAGGGAAGCTTTCGACTGCCTATAAAAGGAGCATTTTAGACAGAGACATATTCATTTTCATTCACTCTATTTCTCACTACTCTCTCTTCATACTTACTCTCCTATCAATCTTTGTATCATATCACTGATTCTCACGCCGGATGTTTATCGTAGGAGCCCCCCTCCTACGGTGAGACTAATCAGTCATGTTTTCTTTGAATCTTAGCATGTTAGGAAGCTTTGTTAGGCACATACTCTTGAACCGCCATATCCTTATTGTTGTTCCAAGTCTAACGCCCCCTTAACCAACTGAGCTACATGACGAGGACGTATCCTTATTGTTTGCTATATATATTGTAGCAACAAGTGGCGGCCCACATCGGGGCTAGCGCTACTTATAACAACGATTCCGATAGTTTTTGCTCAATTGCTCTCAAGTATTGTTCTCTTATGGCTGAAAAGAGTAATCCTATCAAAGTATTCATTCCAACGATGACCGGTCGGAAAATAACTCCTTCCCGAAGGAAAACATCGGCTGTAGTTCGCCAGCAACGAGCAGGCCCTTGGTCACGTCGTCACTACAATCATTCAAGTTCCAAACACCATCTTCATCTAGAAGTGGAGCTTTCTCTCCATGGAGTGATATTTTATTCCGGATAGAAAGAATAGATATGATGCTGGAGGGTGTTAAACGGAACCTCATCCAGCTCAGGGAGCTGATGAACAATTATACTTAAGAAGAACGAGCTAAACGGGTGAGAGTAAGATTAGATTATATTGAGGAACCTGAGGTTATGATCTCCCTGATTTCTAGTCCACCAAGAACGAGTAAACCTTCTCAGTCGAGAAGAAACACTCAAGGACTAGGAGGCTTGCTAGGTGAAAACGTGAACTCCTCCTAGGAAAGAGTGAGCTTAACAGTTTCACCCATAGCTCCCACAGGAACAAGAAAATATACCTTAGAGCAGCTTTTTCAAAGCTTACCTGCCGTAGTACCTCCCCCAGCAAGTACTTCCTTGGCAGAAGCTCTAATGTCCTTAACTCTGGCAGGAAGCATGGTCGCCTCATCAATGGTAGGAGCTGCATGATCCATGCCTCAAGCTTACCTATATCCAGGTCTCATGCTACCTAGCATGTACCCTTATATGGCTGCACTCATGATGTCTCAATATGGCCAACCATGGTTGGGAAACTCACAATGGCAAGCTCCCCAAGTCTTACCAGCCATGAGCCAATCGGTGGTAACTCAAGCTCCAAGTATTGTCACCACCAGTGCAGGTGACTTAACACACTAGGAACCCTACCAACCTTATAAGCCTTCAACCCTGTCATGATTCTTTGAACAAATAGCAAATTTTGAGTTCCAAACAAAGATCAAGATGTCAGCCAATATAAAGACTTATGATGGAACGGAGGATCCCGAAGATCATCTTCAGATCTTCATAGGAGCAACTATCATAGAAAGATGGAACAATGCTGAGCGTTGTCACATGCTCATGCAGACCTTGATAGGACCTGCTAGGCTTTGGTTCAACTCCCTTTTTTCAAGAAGCATATCTTCCTTTAACGACCTTTACCAAAGCTTCCTAACCAACTTCACTCATCAAAGAAGATGTACCCAGGATGCTGCCGTCTTACACCAAATCAGGCAAAAAGAGCACGAAGAACTTAGAATCTTCATGGAAAGGTATAAAAAAGAATGCTTAAACTATAGTGGTGCCTCAGAAAAGATGCGTGTTTCGGGTACATGAACGCCATCAAGGCAAAGAAGCTCGTGAGAAGGTTCCACGGAAGTGTTCCCCTAACTATGAAAAAAGCCTTTGTGAGAACCGAAGCTTATTCATGAGGGGAAGAAACTTTGGACAACCAGGAAAAGAGGAAACGTGACCATGGAAGCTGGAGAAACCACTCCTCAGAAGGAAAAAAGCCTCGATTCCAACCCTTTGTCGAGAAACATCCACAGAAGCACCACGAGCATAGAAGGTCTGCTGATAGAAGCCATCATTCTCTTCAACAAAGGTCTTAAGAGAAGGTTAAGCTGATCTTCTATGTGCTGACCAAATATCCACAAGAGATATTAGCAACTGAAGAAGTTAAACCCAATTTCCGTCATCCTCGCCCACTATCTAAGCCAGCAAGTAAACGTGATGCTGGCAAATTTTGTGCCTTTCACAATAATATTGGCCATCACACCGATGACTGTTTCCAGCTAAAGAAGCGTATTGAAGATGCTGTTCAGAGCGGTGAGTTAGCTCACCTGCTTAAGGATCCAAAAGATGGTAAAGGAGGTGGAAATAAAGTGTTTGGAGTAAAGATGGTTCAAGTTTGTTACAAAAGGCAACGAACACTTGTCTGGAACCAAAAAAATCATGCTTCCCTCCAACTAACCCTCAAAACAAAGTCACCACTCTAGTCATTGTGGAAGATGAGCTAAATGGCTTCCCGGTGGATGGAGCCTATATGGACTGTGGGGCTGCAACATAGGTGATGTATGAAAGATGTTCTCTTCAACTTTATCAGGAAACCAAGAAACAACTCCAACACACGGACAACTCTTTCAAAAGTTTCACTAGAGAGAAGGTGATTCCACTTGGTAAGTTCACCTTGGACGCCCGTTTCAGATATGGAGATCGCTTTCGAGTCGAAAAGCTTACATTCACTGTGATCAGGTACCTTTCTAATTATAACATACTCATCGGTAGAACTGGAATTGCTACTTTTGATGCAGTAGTTTCTACAGCTCATGACATGTTGAAGTTCCCGACCACAGGAGGAATAACTACCATGGTACCAACACTAGAAGCTTTACTCATAGCTGCTATGAAAGAGTCATGGGAGCTCGATGAAGACATGGAAGATAGCCCTGCACAAGAGATAAACATCAACTTACCCTGAACAAACTATCAAAGTCAATAGTAAGCTTCCCTCTCATACTATGAATAAGCTCATAACTCTTCTACAAAATAGTAAAGATAATTTTTCATGGTGTCAAATGATATGAAAGGGGTTTCAAGAGAATACACCAAACATTCCTTGAACATATCACCCACACATAAGCCATTCGCCCAAAGAAAAAGAAGCTTAGCAGGTGAAAGACGATTAGCTACCTGCAAGGAGGTAGACAAGCTTGTTAAAGCTGATATTCTTAGAGAAGTAAGGTATCATACCTGGATTGCAAACCTAGTTATGGTCAAATGCTTCCTAGACGCCTACAAGGGTTACCATCAGATCCTAATGAAGGTTGAAGATGAAGAAAAGACAACATTCCACACCGACAAATGGATCTTTTGTTACAAGAAGATGCCTGATGTGCAAAAATGTAAATATGAAAATTATGACTCGTAACTAAGCTTTAAATTACAATGGATTAACCTAACAAAACTTCTTATAACTGATAATCATACATAGTAAAGACCAAGGAAGTCCGAGTATCGAACACAAAGACACGTGAAAACGATTTTGTTACTAAACCCTAACTAAGACTTACCTAAGAATAATATTTTAATTTATTTCATTGTTTTTATTTATTTTAAATTAATTAACTAATTAACTTAACATACTTAACGAAACTATCTGGAAACTTAACAGGGTTAAACGATATTTAGAAAACGAATCACCCAGGTAGGATGAATTAACGAGTATAGGATAGCTCATGTGCTAACAAGTGTTTATAATCGGCTTCTAAAGATGAACTAAGATAGATGGAATCAAGGCAACTGGGTCCCCACGGTCAGTTTTCCCAGAAAACCTAACAACGTCTATTTAGCTTTTAATTCACGGTTGTTTATTTACGTACCCTAATGATTATTACTTGGTCCTTATCAAAATCACAATCCTCACTATGGATCGAGCTAATTACAAACCTAGGAAGAAATGGGAAATTTACTAATAAGGACAACATAACTTAACTTACAAACTATTCTAGTCGAAAGCTAGAAAACCGCACGTGGTCTCGCAAAGGGTAACTAAATCAACTAAAGCAGAGAGATAAGGTAACCCTTAAGGTCTTGGTCCAAATCAAAGAGGATGATCCTACTGACCTAAATAATTCAAGAAACACAAACCCTAATGGCACGCGTCTACCACAATCAATCAACACACTCAGTATTAACCGAACTAGCAATTAACTACTACACGAAACAAATTCATGAAATAATCCACTACCCGGGGCTCATGCAACCTAGAAAACATATAATGGCAGCAAGGTTCATGGAATAATATCATAAATTATGAACTTTACAATAACTAAACAATCAAACACAAGATTAGCACCCGAAAACTAATAAATCAACCGTTAAACATCAAACCTAGGCGATTCAAACAAGTTTAGCCAAGCATAATGAATGAACATAAAATATAATAGATAAATATGATACAAATATTCACTAGAATCCGATTACAACTTGTTTGAATGTCTAAAACTCAAAAATGAACTCACAATCGTAAAAATACTCAAAACCGACAACGGGTGATGAAACTCGAATCCAAAAGCTCCTCCTCCCTGGTATTTCGTTTGGGACAAATATATGGTGGCTGGACGGGTCTCTATTTTGTTTGTAGGGTTAAAACTCTTTATATATATGTTTAAACACCTCCTTCCTAATATATAAAATAGGTTAAAACAAGCCCACAAGGCCCACTATAAGAAAATAGACGGGGTAGCTAATTCCTGAACATTCTTGGCAGCCTAGGACGCCACGTAGCACGGCCAGATCCATTTTTTTGATTTTTTTCGGATTTTACTCGCTTAAACACGTATACGCACAACAACTTTAGATTTGATCTTCGTAAGCCTCGTTTCCTCTTATTAGGATCGTTTTTCCATGGTTTTCATTATGGTACCCACATTGATCAAGAATATGTAAATTTACGTATGAAACAATTGATAATCGTTAAAGTTCAAACGTAAAATACATGTACAAATAGGATAAAAACTATGTGTTATGCAATACATCAATGCCCTTTGGACTAAAGAATGCTGGGGCTACATACCAATGGCTTGATCGACACTACCTTCTCCAAACAAATAGGAAAGAACATGGAAGATTATGTTGATGACCTTGTCATAAAGAGAAAAAAATGAAGAAGCAATGATCGATGACATTGAGAAACATTCCAAAATCTTAGAAGCATCAACATGAAGTTTAATCCAATTAAATGCTCATTTTGTTTCGAAGAAGGTAAATTCTTGTGTCACTTAATCGACAAGCAAAGCATGAAAACTAACCCAAGTAACGTACAAGCTGTAATTGACTTGCATTCTTCAAGAACATAGAAAGAGGTAATGAGCTTCAATGGTAAGATTGCTGCCCTTAAACGATTTCTATCAAAATTGGCATAGAATTCTATATCCTTATTTAAAACCTTGAGGAATTGCAATGATAGGAAGAATTTCCAACAGACTAGTGAGGCATAAGCTACCTTCCCAGCCCTAAAGAAACACCTAGATTCCTTGCCTGCTCTGGCAGCTCCTCATGCTGGAGAAGTAATAACAATCTATCTCTTCGCTGGTAAGGAAGCTATTTGCTCAGTGCTTGTTGTCAAACGAGAAAAAGTCCAAGTTCTTGTGTACTTCATTAGAAGGGCATTAAAGGAAGCTGAACTAAATTACACACCCATTTAGAAGTTCATTCTCGCACTTGTTCACACAACTAAAAGGCTAAGAAGATACATCCAAGCTCTTTAAGTGAAGGTGATCCCCAACAAGTCCATAAAGTCCATTTTGAAAAATCTGGAGATCTCCGGGAGATTGGCCAAATGGTCTATTGGCTTGGGTGAGCACAACATAATGTAAGAACCTAGAAAGGGAATCAAAGGTCAGATCCTGGCCAATTTTCTAGTTGAAACACAAGAAGAGCCTATGAAAGTAAACGAGCTAGAAGAAGGTGAACCTGCTATCCCTTTGGGAAAATGGATACTCTACACTGACAGAGCTCAAGTATAGAAGGTTCCAGAGCTGATCTAATAATTACAGACCCTCAAGGAACCGTATATACTTATGCGCTCTGATTAGAGGTTTCATGTACTAAAAATGAGGCTGAATATGAGGCTTTGATTGCAGGGCTTCCCTTAGCAAGAAATATGAGGATCCCGGTACTAAGCGCGTTTGTTGATAAAAGATGGGTGGCCAACGAAGTAAACAATGAGTTCATAGCAAGAGAACCTTCGATGCTGAAATATAAGTAAAAGGTCACGGATCTTATGAAGAAATTAAAAAGCTGCTCCTTAACTAAAGTCTTCAGAACTCGAAACAAGCAAACTGACACTCTTAGTAAACTGGCTTCCCTGACCTTCGCTCACTGGACAACGAAGGTCCTGGTGGAAGTACTAAAAATCCCTTACATTGAGGAACTAGATGTGCAATATATCATTGAAGAGGAGGGAATCACTTGGATGAATTTAATTTTAGAGTTTCTCAAGGATGGCATGCTCCCCTCCGAAGAAGGAAAAACCATAAAACTATGGCTCAAAGCTAAGCAGTATGCTGTGGAAGAAGGGACCTAAACAAGAAAGGGTACTTGAGTCCTTTGCTACGATGTATAGGACCATATCAAAGTAATTACCTTGTATGAGAAGTGCATGAAGTCATCTGTGGAACACCTTCCAGTCCAAGGTCGGTAGTAACTTGACTAATGAACCTAGTATATGACTGGCCGACCTTGCACAAGGACTCTGCTGTGGTGATACCCCAGTGTGAAGCTTGACAGTTCCATGCTCCCGTTAAAACATATTCGAAACATAACATGGTGCCCATCATCTCTGCCTGTCCCTTCTTCAAGTGGGGAATGGACATTGTTGGTCCCTTCTGTAGTTTCCCAGCCGGATCTACACGAGATATCTCGTTCTACGTAGGTGCGGAATCCCTACGTAAGACGTTACAAGCGTAGAAGACGATACGAGTTAACACAATCGAACACACGTTACAATAAACAAATACTCGTTATATTGCAACCTTAAACACGTGATATCAATCATTGATTACAGGACTCTCTGACTCGTAAACACGTAAACTGAATAATTAAACCTCTTGTTGATTAAGCCGTAACCTAATCAATATATATCACGACAACTTCGCCTGGCATGTTCAGGCGAAGTTGTCCCTAACTTCGCTTGTCTAACAAGTTCGCCTATATCAGCGAACTTGTTAGCTAACTTCGCTTACATCAAATACAAAACATTACAAACTCGATTACAGACACTAGACACTGAACTACTGACATCATGCACCAACAGACTCCCCCTTGGCAGTAGCTTCATCTCTTTAGCTTCAAACACGTGTCTTGTAATCTTCAACAATCTTGAATCTTCATCTTTAAGCATTCACTCCTTCTCGTACACATACCGAAACAACTCTTTGATATTTCCTCGCTTCGTCTTTCCAAGCAGGAATATAAAAGATTTTCTTCTCATTCAGCACCTGCAGATCAGCTCGAGACAGGTTCACTAGATGCATCGGATCATAGACTCTCAGCAGCTCTTGTTCATCTTCGTCTTCCATCACTGCTTCAGCTGTCTCACAATCTACATACCACCACTTCAACTCTTTGAGCACATCCTTGGGCATTTGTTTCATCGGTACTTCTTTCAAACACCGGATCGGTTTATACTTCATAATCATCCAAGGCTTGCCATCTGCTCTCAACCCTCTATCTTTATCTTCGATAAGTTTTCCCTTCTGTGGTTTCAACAGCTCGAACTTTTTATCCTTTATACTCTCCTTCCATACTATCTTCCCGATGACTCTAGCCATATTATCATCACTTCGATTTATCAATCCCAATCTGGCTAAGTCTTTCACTTCACATTCTGGCAATGTGTTCAACGATCTCAACATTCTTTTGAAGTACTGAACGCCATCATATCTCTTAATCACAAAGAGCCTCAACTGCTCATCATATATCCAGCAAATAATCCCCTTTCTCGCTTCAGCATAGCCTCTAATGTTGTAACCCTTCTTGAACATTGTAGGGACCGCTGGTTTCTTCGTTTTGACGAACCACTGAGCATAGCCTTCTTTCCATCTAGGCTGCTCTTCCCATTCAGTCTCATCATTCCCAATCTCTTGACTCATATCTGCGTTATCTACTTCCGGAATCTCATGCTCTACATTTTCTTCTACTATCTCTCCCTCTTCTATATCATCATCAATAACAATCTCTTCTCCAATCTTCTCTATTTCTTCAACCGGTAATACATCATCATCACCTATGAAGTCATCATCCATCTCCTCAACCTCCACTACCACCACATCATCACCACCAGCTGTAGTTGTCGACTCCCCCTAAGTTGTGGAAGTCCCAAGAGCTTGTACAGTTCTTGGCAACTCACCACCTGCACCTTTCGATGCATTGGGATCATCGTCTCTATCATTGCGCTTCTTCGTCCTCAACTCATCGCCTTTACAGCTCGTCTCCCCCTGAGATGCCAAGAACTCCTTCAAAGCATCCATGATTTTTCCATGTTCTACCAGCAGGGACGACTGCATCTGATTCTCTGCAACTAGACGTTGAATAGCCTGGGTCTGGATAAGATTAATCCTTGACTGCTCTGCCACGATCTGTTCAAGTGCTGCTATTCGTTCTGAGTCTGATAAGGTTGCATCGAAATCGAACCTCATGTGGGATATATCTTGAGTGTACTGAGGAGGGATTTCCGATGTAACCGGGACCTCAGAAGTAGGCAAAGACGTAACCGCAGGTGGTATCGTCACAGATAACCCTGCAGTGGCCACAACCGTCGACTCGATAAATTGTGCCACGACCTCCGTTGGAGTTGAAGGTGGCAACGATACGATTTCCGGAGCCGAAAGTTGGAATGAAATGGGTGGGAGGCCAAATGTAGATGAGGTAGCCACCACGGGAACATCCGTGGCGCTTGGCCTTGTAACTTGTAATGTTGAGGGAACCATTGTCATACCGGACAGTGCGGGTGGGGTGAAACGTACCACCCTCGAGCTCTCACCGGCTCCCGATCCTACACCTTCCCGTTCCCTCCTTGATCTCCGGATCAACTGTTGAACTTCTTCTTCATAGTCTGACTCGCTGTCATCATCAGTTCTTTTTCTTTTCCCATGAACCCGTTCATGTGTTACCAAAATCCGTCTTGCTTCGGCCACTTCATCATCAGAATCTGAGCCAGCCACCGTTGTAACTGCCCTAGTAATATTCACACCCGAAGCCCGTTCAACCGATACCTGTACATTCTCCTCTGGATCAACTCTCTCCATGTCAAAAAATCCTTGACCGCCAAACTCTGCGTCAAGGTCAACGTTCTCCTCCGGTGACACAACAGGAGCAGTAGGTATAGCTTGAGGTGCTCCTGCCTGTTGTGGTGCCGGGTCCCGAAACTCGTCCCCTCGAGCAGGCACATACCCCGGGTTGATCAAGTACCCGAATAGTGGAGTATGTCAAGGACGGAGCTCAGGTTTGCTCCTCGCACTGGAGGATCTGCATTGGGCAAAAATCCTTTTACTCATGCTTTCTACGTATCGGATTGGGCGGCGCTGAGGTAGCGTTGGAGCAACGTGATTCAAGATCATCTGAATGAATCTTGGATACATAATAAATCGCTCACGCGCCACCGCTCTTCGTTGTCTGTCGATCTCGTAGAAGACCATCTGACTAAAGCTGTAACGCTTATTATAAGTCAGAGCAGTCATCGCCGACTTCATGGTCGCGCCCATGCCATCAGTGCCCGCCTTTCTCCCTGACATGCATACAATCATGACATGCATGAGAAAGCGCCACTGGTCAAGTAAGAACCCCTTCCTTCTCTGGGTATCTCCCAAGGGACCTGAGTATCCCATCCTCAAAAACGCTCCATCACGGAAAGGAGCCACAAAATCTGTCGGGTCATCCCTCGTCTCATCTCCAAATCGTAAAGCCGCCCGGATCTGTTCAGATGAGAACTGAACAATGTGATTGTTGACTGTTGCTCGCATCACCGGGGGCTCGACCCTACAGTCATATTCCACGGTCTGCCAAAAATCCTCAATGTTGGGTAAGGATATCGGCAGAGTTGTCGTAATCGCGTGGAATATACGCGAGCGTAATAGGAACGTGATGATTTCACGGAAATCGTCAACTCCGCTCGCCTCCGGGTCTAATGTTATATACATGTTGTGACCCGGGAAGAACTGTCTCTGGTTATATCCACCGTCATCACCGCCTGCACCACCTACAGCAGCCATATCTGCATCGGGTCTAATGTTATATACATGTAGGTTCCCGCGCCCGGGGCGTCGCCGATCGATACGAGATCCGCACGAGGTCTAGGAGTGCGGAATCCTCCTAGACTCGTTAATGGTGTAGAAGACAAAGAACACGATTACACACATACAAACACACGAACAAACACACGAACGGGATAAACACATCTGCAGATCTTTTATATAATAACCAAACACGTTACATACCGAACATAAACAGAAACACGGCCGACCCGAGGTGAGCTCTACCTCGTGTCGTCCCACACGACTCTCCCTCTCGGTTTCTCTCTAGACAATTGAACTACACAAAACACACTCTCACTTTCTGGATACACAAACCTAACCAAGACACACACATATATATATATATATAAACAACTTCACGGGCTTGGGCCTGTAGGCGAAGTTGTTACAACTTCGCCTAAGGCGTCTCCGCTGGTCAGAATTGCATAGCGACGGTCACAAAATGCACCAACAGACTCCCCTTTGACCGTTGCTCTCTATTCTAACAAACACAAAAGATCATCTGTTACAAAACATGCACCAACAGACTCCCTCTTAACTGATGATCTTCTGTTTGCTCTTCAACCAGCCGTGTCTGAAACTGTCGTGTAGCTTCACAAATCTACCAATCACCCAGCGTCTTCCATATCCGATCTCCCCTTCAGTGTAAGCTTCTCTGACTATATAGATTGAGGTCTTTGAAATGCATGCATCCCCGTGCCTAATTGATCATCTCAACCAATCACGTGAGTCTTTCTGACTTCACCAACACGTGAAGTTGGGCTCTCTCCACAACTTCACCAACACGTCGGCATACGATAAGGTTTAATCTTCAACTACTCAACATCAAGTGATCAATTTCATCACAAAACCACCTTGACAGAATCTAACACACATGACCATTAATTAATCCGAAGCATCTTCAATCACCAGGGATAACGATCAAGAACATAAACACTTTAATTCCCGATTAAATCCAACTTGTTCCAGAATTTTCACTTTAATAAATAAGCATCACGTTTCAGGATCCAATTCTCGAACGCCTTGAAAATAACATAAATAATATGCTCTGACCGCAATCCAGTAATGACGAAAACCTTCAGTTCAATTTGACTTTCTTCAGTTGGTCAACCTCGAACAACAACTATTTCATTGCCCACAAACACCCAAATATGTGTCAATATCCAGTTTCAATCAATATCCCATTCACAACCTCAACTCCATATCCAGAGTTGACACGTATTTGTTCACACGTAAGACCAAGAGATAACAAGTTTCACTCGTTGACGGAACAACGTCTTCGGTCTCACAATAATCGTGTACACCTGGCCATACAGACGAAAACTCCAAACACCTTTTTTTTTAACTTCGCCTAGAGTCAACTTCGCTCCTCCTTAACTTCGCCTGTCCAAAACTTCGCCTGACAGATAACTTCTCCTGAGATAAGCGAACTTGTGAGGTAGGCGTAGTTGTGGATAACTTCGCTTAACCTTATATCTTCGCCTAAACCCTAAAATTTAAGCGACAACTTCGCCTGATCCCCATAACTTCGCCTGCGGCGGCTGTTCAGCCAGAAACGCATCAGAAACGTGCCAGAAACACCAAAATGCAGATCTCGAACCATGGCATAAGAGCCTAAGGCTCTGATACCACTTGTAGGTTCCCGCGCCCGGGGCGTCGCCGATCGATGCGAGATCCGCACGAGGTCTAGGAGTGCGGAATCCTCCTAGACTCGTTAATGGTGTAGAAGACAAAGAACACGATTACACACATACAAACACATGAACAAACACACGAACGGGATAAACACATCTGCAGATCTTTTATATAATAACCAAACATGTTACATACCGAACATAAACAGAAACACGGCCGACCCGAGGTGAGCTCTACCTCGGGTCGTCCCACACGACTCTCCCTCTCGGTTTCTCTCTAGACAATTGAACTAAACAAAACACACTCTCACTTTCTGGATACACAAACCTAACCAAGACACACACATATATATATATATATAAACAACTTCACGGGCTTGGGCCTGTAGGCGAAGTTGTTACAACTTCGTCTAAGGCGTCTCCGCTGGTCAGAATTGCATAGCGACGGTCACAAAATGCACCAACACCTTCCCCGAGGCAACTAGGAAAGTTAAGTTTTTATTTGCAGTTGTGGATTATTTCACCAAATGGTCAGAAGTTAAGCCTCTAGCTTCCATCATAAGGAGGCGTGATAACCTTCGTTTGGAAAGAATAATTTGTAGATATGGGTTGCGGGGTGAAATAGTGATCGATAATGGGAAGCAATTTTCTGAGAAGCCATTTAGCCATTAGTGCAAAGAGTTACAAATCAAGCAATTGCTTAGCTTGGTTGCATATCCCCAACTAATAGCCAAGTTGAACGAATGAACCATAGTATTATGAAGGCATTAAATCAAGATTGGGGAGGCATGACAGAAATTGGGTAGAAGAACTTCCAAGTGTTCTTTGGGCTATTCTAACAACTGAAAAAACAAGTTATGGAAAAACACCCTACAACTTAATCTTTAGTTCTGAAGCTGTTATCCCTACTGAGATAGGAGTAAACACAAGAAGGGTGAGAAGCTTGGATCAAGCAGCCAATGACTCTGAGATCCTACTCAACCTCGACCTCTTAGAAGAAGCCCATGATTAAGCTGCTAATCAAGAAGCTAGATAGAAGAAAAAGCTGGAAGCCTTCTATAACACAAGAGTAAGAAAGAAACATTCAAACACGGAGACTTTGTCCTTAGAAACAATGAGGCCAACAAGAAGTTAGACACGAGGAAGCTAGGACCCAAATGGGAGGGCCCTTACATCACAAGAGAAGCTCACAGGGTGGATCTTATGAGCTCAACGACCTGGAAGGAAAGAAGGTGCCTCGTCATTGGAGTGACAAGCACGTCAAGAATTTTCTAGTCTAGGTCCCAATTCAAAATGTATGTAGTAGTTGTCTTATTTTGACGTGAATTGAAAAATAAATGAAATTATATTTTGAGTAACAAAACTTGTTTATTATCCTATCTAAGAGTGAGCCCCTCCAAACTAGGCTCCATGAGGTTCGACGAAGTTCCTACTCATGTACAGTGTTGAGCTCCTAGGTCATATCGCTCAACATGTAACAAGACGCTATATCTTCTAGTATACTTGTTGAGTTCCTAAAATAATATGACTCCACAGAAAACATAAAAACAAACTATATTTATGTAACAAGATTGAGCATCTCTTACCAACTTGCTCCATAATTACAAGAAGCTAGAAGCTTATAAAGTCGATAAGCTCATAAAGTGAAGGAATTATGTAACAGTATACCACAAACAAGTTAAATAAAAATATTGTAGACTGAGAAGCATATGAGATATGCTTTACATCGGTTCTTAGTTACTAAGGTAAGGAAGGGTGTCTACATCACCGCTCCTTAACAAAGTTTCAAAGGCATTGTAAAATAACAAACAAAATTGTTGGTGCATGATGCCAGTAGTTCAGTATCTCGTGTTTAGTTGTGTCTGTAATCGTTTAGTTTGTTTGTTTTGTGTTGAATAGTGTTTGTTATATGTTCGCCATGTGTTGGGTGAACTTGTAGACCAGCGAAGTTATGATAACTTCGCCTAGTGTGTTAGGCGAAGTTGTCGAGGTTTATAAATACCTCAACTTCGGGTATTTTGTGATTAAGGGTTTTTCTGAACAACGTGTTTTTGTGATCTTGTGTATCACGTGTTGACTCTTGCAATACATCAAGTTTTACAGTATAATCTCGTGTGTTTGTATACATATTCAACGTATTATTTGTCTTACACTCGTATCGTATTACGTGGGGATTTCGCACCCTCGTTTTACGAGATCTTCCTGTGTAGATCCGGCTGGGAACCTACAATTGGTATCAGAGAAATTTGCTCGTGATTGTGTGGTTCGGGATTATCACACGGGTGTTAAGATCGTTCCGTTTAACTATTCGCGGAACGAGTTTACGTTGAACTACCTCGTTTTTGTCTTTTGCCCATCTTCCCTCATCAAATATACCTACAAATCACCCTCGCGTCCCTCGCAATCGACCTAATTAAACTTGCAAAACTCCAGTGTTCGTCAGGCGAAGTTTCCGTCACTGAAACTAGGATTTTCAGCGAAGATATAGGGTTTCAGCGAAGTTGAGAAGTAGCGAAGTTAAGTTCCAGCGAAGTTACAAGCTAGAGCGAAGTTGCCCTAACTTCGCTATAGCTGTTCACAGAATTCTGTTTTCGATTATTGAATCACCATTCTTTCAACTATGACTTCGTTAAACATCACAAAAATGGTAAAAATGGAGGTTGAAGCTGGTTCAGCAACTAAAGCTCCGAAACTGCTTAAAGGTACCGATTTCGTTGCATGGAAAGATAGATTTGAACAGTATGTGAAGTATCAAGACGCAAAGATGTGGGTTTGCATTCAAGACGGGTACATTCCACCAACGTCCATGTTTGAAGGTCGTGAACAGATTAAGAAGTACAGTAAGATGGAAGATGATGAAAAGAAAATGTACGAGGCAGAGAGTAAAGCGCATGCAGCTATTACAATGGCACTTCCACAAGAGTTTCTTCATACATTCAAAAAATACAAAACTGCTAGAGAGCTATGGGAAGCACTAGAGAATAGATATGAAGGAAATGTTGGGATACGTACCTCCAAGACAAAGCTGCTAAAAACCCAATTCTCCGTATTCAAGTATCTGAAAAACGAATCACTTGATGATATCATCACACGATATTATCATTTGATGGCCGAACTAAATAATTACTCCATTGAATACATGGAAGAAGAGATAGTAGAGAAACTTCTTGATGCTCTCTCACCAAAATGGGAGATGTACACTGTTCTGATGAGAGAAGATAAGGACTTTGAAAAGATTGATTTGGAAACAGTGGTCAATAAGTTACGAAATTTTGAACTCAACATGGTTCGAAAGGAGACACCGACTGATCAGGTTCAGGATCCGGGAATGTATGGTGCGAAAGTCACTCCAAGCTCAAGTTCAAAATCAGAATCCACTGCCTACTACTCAAAGGGGGAATCAAACTCCACTCCAGATGGTTATGTGATACTCAATATGGATGGTGACGTATGTTTCGTAGCAGGAGGTAGTAATTCCTCAAAACCTCAAACTACGACTGGAAATTTCTCATCCAATGCTCCAAGCAATAACTACTCACAGATGCCCATGAGTGTAAAATCAGCTGAACAGCAGTTTGCTCTCTATGTATCCTTCATTGCATCTTATGAGAATTACATCAAAGGTAAAATAGTCGACCCTGCAACTTTGGATGAAGACTATGATCAGATCGATGCTGATGATCTGGAAGAGATGGATCTGCAGTGGCAAATGGCTATGATAGTAAGAAGGGTAAAGAGATTTATGAAGAAAACGGGTAGAAAGTTTGTTGGAGAAAGACCAGGGTTTGATAAGTCAAAGGTTCGCTGTTATAACTGTCAACAAAATGGTTACTTTACTAAGGAATGTACAAATGAAAGAGTCGAACGAAGTCAGAACAGGCTTGCTCAACAGAATGGGGGTGGTAGTGAAAATAGGGCTATGGTATCTCAACAGAACGGTGGATACAACTGGAATATACAAGTTGAGGAGGTGTTCGAACAGGCAAATCTGGTAAACATCGAAACTGGAGGAAATGATAAAGAGACGGGGGAAAATCAAGCATACATGGCAGAAGTGAACGATCAGCTCTCCGAGGTAAGTTCTGAACTTCATTGTGAACAATGTGAAAACCTGTCTGATGAATTGAAAACATTAACTGATCAGTTTGTTAGTTTGGATACTCAATTTAAAAACTTAAAAGAAGAACATCACTAATCTAAAACTAAAGAAAATAGTTACTCGCTAAAAATAAAAGCTAGTCAAAAGGATATCAGAAGTCTTAAAGCCACTTTAGCTGGAAAAATACAAGTGATTGATCTTAGTTACGAAGTGTTAGAAGAAAAGACCAAACTAATTGTTGAAAAAGATAAACAAATAGCTGATTACCAGGTAAAAGTGGTGGAACTGAACAGAAAAATTGAACAATTTAGAAACTCTTCTGCAATGTTAGATCACATCATAAGTGTTCAACGTTCCCCGATTAACAATGGGGGAATTAGATTCTCTGAAGTTCCACCACCATAAAACAATAATTATACTTATGATCCGAGTAATCAGCAATCTGCTAATGTTGAAATTAGTCAGACAATACCAATAAAAGTTTCTGCTAAAGAAACTGAAGTTAATGAGAGTAAAACTAGTAAGACAAGTTCAAATGTCACTAGTTCTATCTCTAATTCTGTCTCGTAAAATTCGGACAACACATCGGAATCGGGTGAGATAAAAGAAGAGGTTGTGTTACTGAAACGAGGGGAGGACTATAAGTTTGACGAGAAGAAATCTTCCCTAAATCCGTTCGTCCCACCATATGTTAGACAAACGGATAGTAATACAACCTCAACATCTGCAACAAATTCTGAGACAAAAGTTCAAAACAACCAGACGGGATCGAACAGTAGTTGTTTTAGATGCAACAGGATAGGACATCTTGTCGCTGACTGTCCTCTGAAACAGAGAAATTCTAGAAATATGAGGCATACCAAAACTGAGAATAAAACGAATACTAATTATGATTCTGGTAAGAATGTGAACACACCAACTTCCAATCATCAGTCTAATCAAAGATTTCAAAGAAATCAGTCTCGTTTTTTCCCAGTAAATTACCAAACCAACAATTATAATTCAATTAACTCACAAAGGTTTGGATGGCCTCATAGCCAGTCATCTAGAAGTTTCTCTTACAGAACTTATAGAAAGTCTCCTCCAACTGACTTTGGGCAACCAAGGTACTGGATGCCGGATAACAGATTTAATCGACCCAAGACCAGAAGGTCTTGGGTCCCCAGATTTTAATCTATTTCTTTAATTGTGCAGGAACAGTCAAACAGGGCTGTAAACAATATATGGGTTGTTGACAGTGGCTGTTCCCGGCACATGACTGGTAACAAGAAATTGTTTCGTGATTGGAAGACTGTTCAAGGAGGAAGAGTTAGTTTTGCAGGAGAAAGTGGAGGAAGAATTACTGGGATTGGTACTGTTACAAATGGGAGAATCAAGTTGGAAAAGGTTAATCTCGTGGAAGAGTTAAAGCGCAATCTTTTGAATGTCTCTCAGATCTGTGACAAACTGTTTTCAAAACCTTGTTGAGCTTAATGGGATGATCAATCCCGAGTAACCTTATTTTTCTTGTTGTTTAAAAAAAAATCACTATCGCTTAAAATTATGTCGGTTGCTCAAGTTTGAAGGACATATCCGATATGTTTGATCCTTACTTCTATGTGTAGATTATAAGGATAGCCATTAACCAGATGACTGAAAGTGACCGGGGCAGTTTATGATGGGTTTTCATTCTTTCGCTTAAAATTAGTCATTCATACTTAGTCAGAGGGACACATACTCGTATGTGGTTGGTCCGGCTGATCCATTGGATCTTCAGGATAGCCGTTTACCTAAAGACTTTGACTTGATCGGGGTGCTAGAATTTAATTTTTTTTGGGGAGATGATATAATTTTTCAGTCTATAACTTCATAAGAAGTTTCAATACGGTGTTAAAATGAAAATTGATCCAACCTTGAAAAGTGATAGACAAACTGATTTTGTGTGCTTAACTGGTGAAGTTATTAGGCCTAAAAGACTCTAGAACAGTCATTGTATGTTATGGTAGCTTTCTATGGTGCGTAAAAGTAGAAGTGATACAAACTAAATCTTCTCGATTTACTGTGGAGAATCATTTTGAGTTGTGCATGTTTTCACATACATCTTTCCGAATGATAGGCAGAAAAGTGATTACCCAGTCATACAAGAGCCCGTGAGTGTTCTGATTCCCGAGAAGATAGTGTTAAGTATCTGCAGTGATCCAGATTCGAGACTTACAGGTGTCTTAGATTTGCTGTTGTATTATTATCTTAAAAAAAAAATCTCTCTAGTTATTATCGATAAGCCTTTTGAAGCTAATTCTGTTACAAGTATCTAGAAAGAGGCAAGATAGAAAAGTTAAAAGTATACGAAGGATCGGGGAAAATGACTCAGAAAATCGACGCGTGCTCATTGATTAATCAGACACTAGGGGTCGAGGTTAACTCGGGGTGACTTGGGGAAAGCCAAATACGCCTTGAGAATTGATAGGAGACAGCACAATCTGTCATGTGATGTCCATCTAAATTTTGAGCTTAATTGAATCTAATCCGTATCACAGAAGCAATGAAAACCATAATAAGTTTTATACCTGCCTACAACCTGTTTCTCTATGTCATAATACCGCTAAACATGGATCTGTGTGACAGCCTCTTAATCAGTATGATTCCTGTTTGGATCTTTTCTAAAAACACGCTGGGTTTCTGCAAGACTGAAATTTGATCCCGTTCCTTTATTTAATATCAGCTATGATGTTTGAATTATGGTTTATCTTCTTTAAAATCTTGGTTACTCGTTTTGATCGTTTTCTTTCAAAATTTTCTAAGTTTGACTTCGCTATGGGGAAGTTGTCAAGCTTTGAAGCAGTTCTTAGCATCTCAGGGGGAGACTAGTTGCAAGGGTGATGAGTTGAGAACGAAGAAGAGACAGGACAGAGACGATGATCCCAATGCATCGAAAGGTGCAGGTGGTGAGTTGCCAAGAACTGAACAAACTCTTGGGACTTCCACATCTCAGGGGGAGTCTGCTGGTCCGTCAGGCAGTACAACTTGTGAAAATGTGGTGGTTGTGGATGATGAGGAAGTGTTGGGAAACGATGATGAGTTAGTCGATGATGTGCTAACAATTTATGAGATTGAAAATATTGGGGAACAGATAGAGATTGATAGTGAATTAGAAGAAGGGGAGATTGTTGATGATGGTGTAGAGCATGATATTCCAAATGTTTACAAGGTGAACTTGAACCAAGATGCAAATGTGTCAGATGAGTCTGAATGGGAAGAAAAGCCGAGATAGAAAGAAGGCTGTGCTCAGTGGTATTTCAAGACAAAGAAGCCCGCAGTGCCAACAATGTTCAAGAAGAGTTACAATATCAAAGGCTACGCTGAGTCAAAGAAAGGTATTATTTGCTGGTTGTATGACGAACAGTTGAAGTTTTTTGTGATAAAGCGTTATGATGGGATTCAGTACTTTAAGAAGGCCTTGAGATCGCTCAACACCTTGCCTGAGTGTGAGGTGAAAGACTTGGGCCAGTTGAGATTGATTAATAGGAGTGATGATGACTTCGCGAGATGGGTTGGAAAGATTGTGTGGAAAGAGAGTGTTAAGGAGAAAAAGTTTGAGTTATTGAAGCCTCAAAAGGGGAAACTGATAGAAGATAAGGAACGGGGAATGCGGGCTGACGGCAAGCCCTGGATGGTAATGAAGTATAAGCCGATTTGTTGTTTGAAGGAGGTGCCGATGAAGATGATGCCCAAGGATGTGTTAATGGATCTCAAGTGGTGGTATGTTGACTGCCAGACTGCTGAAGCTGTTATGGAAGATGAGGACGAACAGGAGATTCTGAGAGTGTATGATTCTATGCACTTGGTTAATTTGTCTCAAGCTGATTTGCAGGTACTCAATGATAAGAAGATATTCTACATTCCTGCGTGGAAGGATGAAGCCAAGAAGTACCAGAGGGTGGTCTCTGTCTGTGTAAGACATGGCGTTCATGCTTGAAGACGAGTGGTACGAGGTTTTTGGATTACAAGACACGAGAAAGAAAATAGAGATATGAAGCTACTGCCAAGGGGGAGTCTGTTGGTGCATGATGCTAGTAGTTCAGTATCTCGTGTTTAGTTGTGTCTGTAATCGTTTAGTTTGTTAGTTTTGTGTTGAATAGTGTTTGTTATATGTTCGCCATGTGTTGGGCGAACTTGTAGACCAGCGAAGTTATGACAACTTCGCCTAGTGTGTTAGGCGAAGTTGTCGAGGTTTATAAATACCTCAACTTCGGGTATTTTGTGATTAAGGGTTTTTCTGAACAACGTGTTTTTGTGATCTTGTGTATCACGTGTTGACTCTTGCAATACATCAAGTTTTACAGTATAATCTCGTGTGTTTGTATACATATTCAACGTATTATTTTTATTACACTCGTATCGTATTACGTGGGGATTCCGCACCCTCGTGTTACGAGATATTCCTGTGTAGATCCGGCTGGGAACCTACAAAAACACGAAAAGGAAACACAAAGCAAAAAAAAAATAAAATAAAATAAACAACTACGAGATAGATTTGAAAACATAAAGGCATTATAAGGAGGTGCTACAAGCATCATAAAGTTAAAGTAGAAATTGTTCGTGCCAACAAAGGATTACATACCCAAATAAAGAAGCTTCACACACGAAGATTAAAAACAAACAACAAAGCTACTTACCCGCAGTAGCATCCTCCTTCCTGGAAGCTTTAGCAGCTTCACCAAAGAGATCCCCATATAGAGTGTTCACTTCGGCATTAAAAGCGTCCGGGGAAGCTTCAGAAGGGGTGGGAGAAGGAGTATGCTCAACCTATCTCACAGGAGAAGGAGTGCGTGTAGGAAATCCGTTCATAAAATAAACTAAAACTGAAAACTTTTATTAATAATAATCCATATTACAATACAAGAACAAGAAATAAAAATTACAATAGAGAAACCAAATTACTAACATATAAGAAAGAAATAACAATGCGAAAAAAAAGTGACTGAGGCACGTGTAAAACACGCTTCCCTTAAAAACAGATATTCAGGCCACCCAGGTGAACCCATCTGTTTCCCAGGGAAGCCTAAGCAGATTGTACTGTCGGGATTAGCCTAGCACCTGAACTATACCTGAAACAAGAGCGCACAAGATCGAAAAATCGGGAAATTCTTTTGGTTGTGTGTGAGATTGCATGAACAATATTTCTCTCATCTCAACCTAGGATATCCATGCTAGTATATATTGAGGAGCCATGTGTCAACCAAAAGACTCGAGTTAATTCACCATTCATTATATGAGTTAAATGATGAACTTAATGTGACACTTATGAGATTTGAATATCTCAATTAATCTCCTTCAACCATGGAAATCAAAAGGTCGTCGATTTCTCATTCATATCAACTACATTTTTGGAATAATAATTATATTAGTAAATAATACAAATAATTATTTATCTCCAAATATTAAAATTTCCAACAATCCCCCACATGAATGGAAATTGATCCGTACGCCCAAGTGTCTAATATAGTTACAGCGGTTGAGTGCTACAGGAGAAGTAGGTGTTCCCTTTGAACCTTCCTTTGTGAAATATGCTTTGTCTCCTAGCGGTTAGTAGACGCGGTGCCCTTGAACCAACCCCTTTTTACGTAGACGTTATTACATTTCACACAACACTCTTCCTGGTCTGGCTAACCCCTCATTGTCGTGTCCGTTATGGTCATGGAACGCTAGCCTAGTTCTGCAAGAGCTCTAGGATTTGCACGCCCCACAAATCCATTTGAAGCGACCTCACTTCTCTCTCACATAGGTGATTTATTTTTCTCAAATCATTAAAAACGTTATGCTTAACATCCTTTGACATCACTGATTTATTATCGGAATGGACTAGGAAGTATACCACTCCTTTTATATGTTGAGGTACTCCCCCACAGTGACCTCAGTTTATACAGTTAAGTTGTCATATTGAGCCTAGATCATGGGATCTCCAGTCTTCTAGGATAGGTTCTCCTTTGTAGAAACTTATTGCATGGGCTTTAGTCCCATTCCACTCGAAGAATTACATACGACCTCTCTGCTTAAGCCTTTTGTAAGCGGATCTGCAATGTTATCCCTTGACTTCACGTAGTCAATGGTGATAACTCCCGTTGAGAGAAGTTGTCGTATAGTATTATGTCTACGGCGTATGTTTCTAGATTTGCCATTATACGTTGCATTTTGAGCTCTTCCAATCGCCGACTAGCAGTCACAATGTATGCAAATAGCCGTAACAGGTTTTGGCCAACCTGGAATATATTCCAAAAATTGGCGTAACCATTCTGCCTCTTCACCAGCTTTGTCTAATTGTAAGGCCCCGTTACCGGTAACCCTACTTTCGTGTTGGATTTACTCATAAACACAGTTCTAAATATCAGAGTTAATTAAAAACTTTACGCGGAATATAAAACTTTCATAAAACATTACATATCAATTCATAATCATGTCTTTAAACATTCCTCTTGTCTTTCAAAATCAAAACGTAACTTATAAAACATATCGGATCTTCAGATGCCAGGCTTTAGTCTTCTGCCATGTGTCCTCCACTCAAGCCAGCTGTCTCATCCTACTCACCTGCGTGCATACTAAAAGTCAGCTACGCTGAGTGAGTTCTAGTTAATCATACACTACCATACAATACCTTGTTACATACATACGTACTTAACCTCATAACTTTCTTTCATACACACATAAGTACTCATACCTTCATTCTTACTTACATACTTTCTTTCTTACTTACATACTTTCTTTCTTACTTACATACTTTCTTTACATTCATAATCATACGTTTTAAAGAGCCTTTCGCCCTATAACCTCACAGATATTATAAGGGTCTGGTCCCTAACATCACAGATATTATAAGGGTCTGGTCCCTATCATCACAGATATTATGAGGGTCTGGTCCCTAACATCACAGATATTATTAGGGTCTGGTCCCTAACATCACAGATATTATTAGGGTCTGGTCCCATGTTTTCGAATATTAGTAGGGTTCGATTCCCTCTTCGTTACCATACAACCATACATCATACCTCGAGTATTATTAGGGCTCGGTACCCCTTTCGTAACCATACAACCATACAACCGTCATTTCCTTCTTTTATTAACTTTCTTACGTTCATACACATAAACATACATATCATACTTGCCATATTTATAACGTTACAACCTGACAGTACGTGCAATATCCGAAGATCGTTCACGAACCATCAAGCAATCATTCATACATATCACATATATCACCTATGGCATACACTTATCACTTTGGATAAATGTATTAACAACACATCAAGTATGCACACAGCCCCGAAAACATAACAAGGAATGGGGCTAGAAACTCACCTGGATCCTGTTACGCTCGCCGTTGATCGTAATTCCTTTCTTTAACTGGGCTCGGCTAACTGTATAATATTTACACATATCAATTAACTACTGCTACTCGTTTGTATTTCTATCTATATATGACCCACAACGAACGGGGGTCCGGGGGCAGCGCCCCTGGCAGCGGGGTTCTAGGGGCGGCAGCCCCTAGCGGGGTCCAAGGGGCAGAGCCCCTGGCTGGGGTTAAGCTGCCAGGTCAGCTTGGAAAAATTTTATTTTCGATAACTGCCTTAACACATTTTCCATTAGGTTTTTAATTTATTTTATAGACGAACTTCGCTTCAGGCGAAGTTAAACCTTAGGCGAACTTGGAAACAGCTTGGTTCTGGCTTGATTCGATCGAATAGGAACACGTTCGATCGAATAGGAACACGTTCGATCGAATACAACACGTTCGATCGAATAGGAACACGTTCGATCAAACAGGAACACGTTCGATCGAATAGGAACACGTTCGATCGAATTCAACACTCATTCGATCGAATACAAAACTCATTCGATCGAATGAGTTGGAGACCATTCGGTTGCTTCCCTATTCGGTCGACTGGACTTGTTCGATCTACGCATTCGATCGAATGGACTGATTCGATCGACTGGTTCGATCGAATGAGTCTGATTCGACTCCTTCAAGCTGGGCGACGGAGAAACCCACGGGTTTTCCAGATTTTCCAGATTTTTGACCCAAAATCGAAGTTTTTGACATGGAAATGCTCGGGATTGAAAGGGCTATCGATTCCTAGTACTTTTAAACACAAAAGCTTGCATTTTGACACCAAAACAAGGCGGTTTTTGACCCGAAAACTCAAGTTACGAAAATGGGAGTTTTTGCTCGATTTGAGGTCGAAAATGGTTATGAAAACGGATGATTTTCGAGAGGGACTTACCAAAAATGATTAGGAACAAGATTGTGGACTCGGATTTGTGATTTGAGAACTTTCTCTCTCTAGCTTCTCTCTCTAGAAATGAGAGTGTTTGGGTGGGTGTAAGTGAAGGAAGATGGTGAAAAATGGTGGAAGTGTCAAGAACTTTCGTTTATATACTACGGGTTTGGTTAGGCTCGGGTTGGCTTCCTACGGGTCGAGACAGGCCGAGTTCATAAAATAACTAAGCCCAAGACCCGTTCCTTACTCGACATTAAATAACTAAAACGTGAATTTACTAAACATAACTTTCTTTTATTTATCAATATAAAAATTTTAGGATGTTACAAGTCTTCCTCCCTTAAAGAGGTTTCGTCCCCGAAACCTAACTATTACATAAACAAACTAGGGTAAAACTTGCGCATCTCATCCTCGACTTCCCAAGTAGCATCAGATCCCTTGCGGTGTTTCCATATCACTTTGACCAAGGGTATAATCTTGTGACGAAGCTGCTTCTCCTTGCGATCAACGATCTTTATCGGTTGCTCGATGTAGTTCAATTGTTCATCAACCTCAATGTCCATTAATGGCACGTGAGACGTGTCATCAGCTAGACACTTCCTCAGATGAGAAACATGGAAGGTTGAATGAATTCCTTCTAACTCATCGGGTAAATCCAGTTTGTAAGCTACTTCACCCACACGTTTTACAATCTTGAACGGTCCAATGTACCTCGGACTCAACTTTCCTCTTTTCCTAAAACGGATAATCCCCTTCCAAGGCGAGACCTTAAGCATCACATAGTCGCCAACGTTAAACTCAATTGGTCGTCGCCGCTTATCCGCATAAGACTTTTGTCTGTCTTGAGCGGCTTTCATTCTTGCTTTGATCTGATCGAACTTTGAAGACGTTTCTTGAACCACTTCTATACTTCCCATTTCCTTCTGACCAATCTCACCCCAACACACCGGGGTTCTACATCGTCTACCGTACAGCATCTCAAACGGTGGCATACCAATACTCGAATGGTAACTGTTGTTATAGGAGAACTCTGCCAGATGCAGATGATCATCCCAACTTCCACCAAAATCTAACACGCAAGAACGTAGCATATCCTCAAGGGTTTGGATCGTCCTTTCAGACTGTCCATCGGTTTGAGGATGATACGCCGTACTGATGTTCAACCTCGTCCCCATAGCTTCATGAAATTTCTTCCAGAACCTCGAAGTAAACCGTGTATCCCTATCAGACACGATCGATAACGGTACTCCATGCTTGGTTACAATTTCTTTAATGAACAAGCTTGCTAACGTTTCTGACGAGATGGCCTCTCGTATGGGCAGAAAATGAGCACTCTTGGTCAAACGGTCCACAATCACCCAGATGGTATCATGATGCTTAGCTGTACGAGGTAGCTTAGTTATGAAATCCATGGTGATGTGTTCCCATTTCCACTCAGGTATCTCTAGCGGTTGCATCTTCCCATAAGGCTTTTGGTGCTCGGCCTTGACTTGTAAGCAAGTTAAGCACTTACTAACATAATCCACTACATCACTCTTCATTCCTGGCCACCAGTAATCTCTTTTCAAGTCTTGGTACATCTTTGTAGCTCCAGGATGGATTGAGTACCTTGACTTATGAGCTTCATCTAAGATTCGACTTCTAAGATCACCATGGCGTGGAATCCACATACGGTCAAATCTAGTTTTAACTCCATGAGTGTTTTCCATCAACTCATCTTGCTGGCCATAAATCCTTTCTTTCTTTACTAACCCTTCGTCTACTAACACTTCTGACTGCACTTTGATGATTTCTTCAAAAAGACTTGAGTTCATGATCAACTTGTATGACTTCACTGTTGCAAGGACTTCCTCATTCTTCCGACTTAACGCATCAGCGACCACGTTAGCTTTACCGGGGTAATACTTAATCTCACAGTCGTAATCCTTTATCAATTCTAACCATCTTCTCTGCCTCATGTTCAGTTCTTTCTGCTCGAAGAAGTACTTTAAACTCTTATGATCTGTATAGATAGTACACTTAGTGCCGTACAGATAATGCCTCCATATCTTAAGAGCATGCACCACAGCTGCTAACTCCAAATCATGCGTCGGGTAAGTACTCTCATGGACCTTCAACTGTCTAGACGCGTAGGCTATCACCTTCCCTCGTTGCATCAACACGCAACCTAACCCTTGATGCGAGGCATCAGCACAAACAACAAAATCCTCATCACCATCGGGTAAAGTAAGGATTGGAGCTTGCGTGAGTCTCTTCTTCAATTCTTCAAAGGCTTCCTCCTGAAACTTTCCCCAATTGAATACTATCGTCTTACGGGTCATACCGGTCAGCGGTGCGGCTATCTTGGAGAAACCTTCGATGAATCTCCTATAGTAGCCAGCTAACCCTAGGAAGCTTCGTATATCAGTCGGATTCTGCGGAGTCTTCCAATTCGTTATCGCTTCAATCTTAGCTGGGTCCACGGTAATCCCCTCCGGATTAACCACATGACCTAAAAATTGCACTTCCCTTAACCAGAACGCGCACTTCGAAAACTTGGCGTACAACCTTTCTTTCTTCAGAACTTCCAATACCTCTCTCAGATGCTCGGCATGGTCAGACTCACTCTTTGAATAAATCAATATATCATCGATGAAGACGATAACCGACTTATCCAACATCGGTCGACACACCCTATTCATCATGTCCATAAATGCTGCAGGAGCATTTGTTAGACCGAATGACATTACAAGGAACTCGTAGTGTCCATACCGCGTTCAGAACGCTGTTTTAGGGATGTCTACCTCTTTCACCTTCAGCTGATGGTAGCCTGATCTGAGATCTATTCGTGAGAACCAACTCGAACCTTGCAGTTGGTCAAACAGATCGTCAATCCTAGGCAAGGGGTATCTATTCTTTACCGTAAGCTTATTCAACTCACGATAGTCTATGCACATTCTCATACTTCCATCCTTTTTCTTCACAAACAAAACCGGTGCGCCCCATGGAGAAACACTCGGTCTGATAAAACCCTTGTCGAGGAGTTCTTGCAGTTGGGACATTAATTCCTTCATCTCGGACGGTGCTAGACGGTAAGGCGCCTTCGCGACGGGCTGGGCTCCTGGTACTAGATCTATCTGAAATTCTATCTCTCGCTCAGGTGGCAACCCCGGAAGATCCTCAGGGAATACTTCTGGGTAGTCGCGCACAATAGGAACATTCTTCATTTCTTTCGTCTCGGCCGTAGCGTTGACAACATACGCCAGGTAGGCACCGCACCCTCGCCTTAACAAACCCTCGGCTTTTATCATCGAAATGACCTTAAGCCCATAACTCTCCTTATCACCATAAACCGTCACCGCACTACCATCCAATGACTTTAACCTTATCATCTTACTTTTACATACTATCTGAGCCTCAAACTCAGACAACCAATCCATACCCAAGACTACATCGAACCCTCCTAAGGCCATAACATACAAAGTAACAGGGAACTCATGTCCCTCTAACTCTATCTTACAATTCTTCACCATTTTTGTTATTTTCACCGAAGTGTCACTTGCGGTTTCTACTACAAAAGTTTCAGACACTCGGCAGCCTTTCATTTTAGCTAGTTTACTAAACGTCGTAGCTACAAAACTTCTATTCGCACCAGAATCAAATAATACAGAAGCGGAAACATCGTTCACTAGAAACGTACCTGTGACGACATCCGGAATCTGCCTGGCTTGTTCCTGGGTCAGCATGTAGGCTCTAGTTCTGGGCCTAGCTTGATCGGCATCCTTCTTTCCACTACCTCCAGCTACACCTTCAGTGCACTCCCTTGACATATGGCCTGTCTTGCCACATTTGTAACATGTTGGCTTCGCACTGCACTCATTGGCATAATGCCCTACCTTCCCGCACTTATAACAGGCATTCGACCCCATTCTGCATTCTCCACCATGAGCCTTTCCACATTTGAGACAAACATTAGAACTTTTACCCCACTTGCATTCACCACCATGCCTCTTTCCGCAGGTCTTACACGATCTCTTCTCCCACACTTTCTGTTTCTTATCCCTGGAGTTCCATAACTGAGTACCGGGTCGTTTAGCAGGAGTGACCCCTTTCTTCTCTTTCTCTTCGTCCCTTTCCACCCTATCATCCGCGGCCACGTCAGCATAGACCATTTCCGCGAGTCCAACAGCCGAATCAAAAGTAGCAGGTTGAATCGCCCTGACTAACATGCGGACCTTTTGTGGCAACCCCCTCACATAACACTTGATTCTCTTGACCTCAGTGTCAACCATGTCAGGCACCAACCTAGATAGTCGGTTGAACTCCGTGGTATACTCACGATGCGTCATCATACCGGCTTTTAAATTCTGGAACTTCATCTCCGTTCTTTCAACCTCGGCATCTGCACAGAACTTCTTCATTACCAACTCTTTCAAATCTTCCCACTTCATCCCTTTGATCTCTTCACGGGTCTTCCTCTGCTCCACACTCTCCCACCAATACATAGCCTCATCTACGAATGACTGAGTAGCATAGCCCACAGCTTGGTCGGGACGGCATTCGCTAATGCGGATAACCTTGTCCATAGCGGTTAACCACTGGAGAGTAGCGATTGCGTCTCCTAAACCAGTCAGCTTAGGCGGGTCACAACCTTTGAAGGACTTATAGCTGCACCCACCTTGTCCTCCTCTCCTATCATCGACTTTCACAGACTTATCCCCACTCGAGGCCCCTCTTTCACCTTCCCCATCCTTTCTACCATCACCACCCGCCCCATCAGCAGTTCGTTCACGGCTTCCAGCAGATCCTTCGGGATTCAGGTTCTTCACAGCAGCAACTACAGCCTGAACAATGGCTGCTTGAACTGCAGGACTAAGTTGAACTTCCTCGTTGTTGTTCTGGTCTCCTCCAGCTGCGCTTCCTTCATCTTCGGTGTGGGAAGCTTCTTCTACCGAGGGTTGCCGGACAAGACGAGGCCTGCCACGACGTCCAGTGCGACCCCCAGCTTCAACAAATTCTCCAGCTCCAGCCATCAGTATCCTATATGAGAAAACACAAACATCATCACTCAAGGAACTATCTAGTACAAGGATAGTAAGGCTAACAGGTAATAACAGTGGCCAGTTGTGATTAGCTGATCACGTTACTTTCCGTGTCATATACACTTCCCTTTATGAGTCTATTTGTGCTGGTTCTACTTAAGCAGTTTGTCAATTTAAACAGTCAATTATTCCTATCCCTATCGTTCACATATCCTTTCTTATTAACATACATCATTTAATCATGCACTTTACCTTTACTGATCTTGCTTGAGCGACACATGGCATTCTTGAACTGGCATCTTCTTTCCTTTCTTACTTAAATCCCATTCTCTGTTCGAGTCTAAGCATGTAGGATGCTTAAATCTCTCGAACTTTGCTCTGATACCAACTTGTAAGGCCCCGTTACCGGTAACCCTACTTTCGTGTTGGATTTACTCATAAACACAGTTCTAAATATCAGAGTTAATTAAAAACTTTACGCGGAATATAAAACTTTCATAAAACATTACATATCAATTCATAATCATGTCTTTAAACATTCCTCTTGTCTTTCAAAATCAAAACGTAACTTATAAAACATATCGGATCTTCAGATGCCAGGCTTTAGTCTTCTGCCATGTGTCCTCCACTCAAGCCAGCTGTCTCATCCTACTCACCTGCGTGCATACTAAAAGTCAGCTACGCTGAGTGAGTTCTAGTTAATCATACACTACCATACAATACCTTGTTACATACATACGTACTTAACCTCATAACTTTCTTTCATACACACATAAGTACTCATACCTTCATTCTTACTTACATACTTTCTTTCTTACTTACATACTTTCTTTACATTCATAATCATACGTTTTAAAGAGCCTTTCGCCCTATAACCTCACAGATATTATAAGGGTCTGGTCCCTAACATCACAGATATTATAAGGGTCTGGTCCCTATCATCACAGATATTATGAGGGTCTGGTCCCTAACATCACAGATATTATTAGGGTCTGGTCCCTAACATCACAGATATTATTAGGGTCTGGTCCCATGTTTTCGAATATTAGTAGGGTTCGATTCCCTCTTCGTTACCATACAACCATACATCATACCTCGAGTATTATTAGGGCTCGGTACCCCTTTCGTAACCATACAACCATACAACCGTCATTTCCTTCTTTTATTAACTTTCTTACGTTCATACACATAAACATACATATCATACTTGCCATATTTATAACGTTACAACCTGACAGTACGTGCAATATCCGAAGATCGTTCACGAACCATCAAGCAATCATTCATACATATCACATATATCACCTATGGCATACACTTATCACTTTGGATAAATGTATTAACAACACATCAAGTATGCACACAGCCCCGAAAACATAACAAGGAATGGGGCTAGAAACTCACCTGGATCCTGTTACGCTCGCCGTTGATCGTAATTCCTTTCTTTAACTGGGCTCGGCTAACTGTATAATATTTACACATATCAATTAACTACTGCTACTCGTTTGTATTTCTATCTATATATGACCCACAACGAACGGGGGTCCGGGGGCAGCGCCCCTGGCAGCGGGGTTCTAGGGGCGGCAGCCCCTAGCGGGGTCCAAGGGGCAGAGCCCTTGCTGGGGTTAAGCTGCCAGGTCAGCTTGGAAAAATTTTATTTTCGATAACTGCCTTAACACATTTTCCATTAGGTTTTTAATTTATTTTATAGACGAACTTCGCTTCAGGCGAAGTTAAACCTTAGGCGAACTTGGAAACAGCTTGGTTCTGGCTTGATTCGATCGAATAGGAACACGTTCGATCGAATAGGAACACGTTCGATCGAATACAACACGTTCGATCGAATAGGAACACGTTCGATCAAACAGGAACACGTTCGATCGAATAGGAACACGTTCGATCGAATTCAACACTCATTCGATCGAATACAAAACTCATTCGATCGAATGAGTTGGAGACCATTCGGTTGCTTCCCTATTCGGTCGACTGGACTTGTTCGATCTACGCATTCGATCGAATGGACTGATTCGATCGACTGGTTCGATCGAATGAGTCTGATTCGACTCCTTCAAGCTGGGCGACGGAGAAACCCACGGGTTTTCCAGATTTTCCAGATTTTTGACCCAAAATCGAAGTTTTTGACATGGAAATGCTCGGGATTGAAAGGGCTATCGATTCCTAGTACTTTTAAACACAAAAGCTTGCATTTTGACACCAAAACAAGGCGGTTTTTGACCCGAAAACTCAAGTTACGAAAATGGGAGTTTTTGCTCGATTTGAGGTCGAAAATGGTTATGAAAACGGATGATTTTCGAGAGGGACTTACCAAAAACGATTAGGAACAAGATTGTGGACTCGGATTTGTGATTTGAGAACTTTCTCTCTCTAGCTTCTCTCTCTAGAAATGAGAGTGTTTGGGTGGGTGTAAGTGAAGGAAGATGGTGAAAAATGGTGGAAGTGTCAAGAACTTTCGTTTATATACTACGGGTTTGGTTAGGCTCGGGTTGGCTTCCTACGGGTCGAGACAGGCCGAGTTCATAAAATAACTAAGCCCAAGACCCGTTCCTTACTCGACATTAAATAACTAAAACGTGAATTTACTAAACATAACTTTCTTTTATTTATCAATATAAAAATTTTAGGATGTTACACTAATGCAATGAACTCAGATTCCATCGTAGATCTAGCTATAAGAATTTGTTTGGAGGATTTCCAAGATATAGTAGCTCCTCCAAGGGTAAAAGCATAACCATTTGTGGATTTGGAATCTTTCATATCGATATCCAGTTAGCATCACTGTATCATTCTACAACAGCTGGGTCTTGGTCACAATGCAGTCCATAACTCCTTGTGTTTCTCAAATATCTTAATAATCTTGTCATACTCTTCCAATGTTCAGAACTAGGATTACTAGTATATCTACTTAGCTTGCTCACAACATATGCTATGCCCGACTAGGTGCAAGACATAAGATACATAAGACTGCCATATATCCTTGAATACTCCAACTGAGCAACACCATCACATCTATTCTTTGACAAATGTTGGCTAGTATCAATCGGAGTTTGAGCTATACTCGTGTCTCCCGCGTTGAACTTTTCAAGGATTTTATGTACATAATGAGATTGACTTAACACAAGACCATTTTGGGTTCTAGTGATCTTAACTCCAAGAATCACATCGGCTAAACCCATGTATTTCATGTCAAATCTCGCCTTCAACATATCTTTAGTAGATTTTATCATCTTATCATCACTCCCTATGATAAGCATATCATCCACATACAGGCATAAAATCACATAACCTCTAGCCGTGTCTTTCACATAGACACACTTGTCGCACTCATTTATTTTGAAACCATTTTCCAGCATGGCTTGATCAAATTTTTGGTGCCATTGTTTTGGAGCTTGCTTCAAACCATATAGGGACTTGACGAGTTTGAAAACTTTACCCTCCTGGCCAGGAGCTGAAAAACCCTCAGGTTGTTCCATATATATTTCTTCGTCTAAATCCCCATTTAGAAATGTAGTTTTTACATCCATTTGATGTATTTCCAAATTTCTCAAAGCAGCAATCGCAAGCACCAAACTTATAGAGGTTATTCGAGTCACTGGTGAGTATGTATCAAAATAGTCTAGACCTTCATTCTGTCTAAACCCTTAGATTACTAACCTTGCCTTGTACTTATCAATGGAACCATCCGTTTTCATCTTCTTTTTGAATATCCAATGATATCCAAGCGGTTTACAACCCGGTGGAAGATCCACTAGTTCCCAAGTATGATTCTGTAAGATAGAATCAGTTTCAGTTTTATTGGCTTCTTTCCATTGTGGTCCTTCTGAAGAGGTGACCACCTCTTGATAGGTTTGGGGCTCACCCTCAACCAAGTAAGTAAGAAAATCAGATCCAAAGGATTTCTCAGTCCTTTGACTTTTGCTTCTTCTTGGCTCAACCTCCTCAGCCTCAAATTGTTCTTGAGTTTCATCTTGAACATTCTCATCAACATGTGTTGATGTACTAGCACGTGTTGCTGAACTAGCATGTGCATTTCCCAAACATGGAAACCCATCTTCAAAGAATGATGCATTCCTTGATTCCATTATAGTATTTTTGTGTATTTCGGGATTCTTTGATTCATGAACAAGAAACTGATATGCACTACTATGATGACCATATCCGATAAATACACAATCTACGGTTTTGGGTCCTATTTTTTGAGCCTTTGGTGGTGGTTCGACCACTTTTTCTAGGCACCCCCACACTTTCAAGTATTTATAAGATGGTTTTCTACACGTCCATAATTCATAAGGAGTTACATCCTTATTCTTGAAAGGTGTTTTGTTCAAAAGATAATTAGCCGACAAAACAACTTCCCCCCCACATGTCCGGGCTTAACCCGGAACTCAGCAATAAGGCATTCATCATTTCTTTTAACGTACGATTCTTACGTTCTGCAACGCCATTAGATTGTGGGGAGTATGGTGGGGTAAGCTCATGAACAATCCCACTTTGTGCGCATATATCTGCAAATGGTGCAACATATTCACTACCTCTATCGCTTCTTACTCTTTTTATTTTCATGTTTTGTTGATTTTCTACTTCATTTTTATACAAGACAAACTTGTTTATGGCTTCATCTTTACTTTTAAGTAGGTATACATAACAATACCTTGTACAATCATCAATAAAAGTGATGAAGTACTTATTTCCTCATCTTGTAGGAACTAATTTTAGATCACATATATCGGTGTGTATCTTGTCAAGGGGCTCGGTTATTCGTTAAACCGATTTAAATGATGATCTTGTTTCTTTGGCTTCAACACATGTTTTACATTTAGTTTTTGAGTTGAAAGTGATAGAAGGTATGTAATTTAGTTTCGTCAAACGGCGCATTGAATTATAGTTAACATGACCTAAACGATCATGCCACACATTAAAAGACTCAATCAAGTAAGCAGAAGTAGTAGCCTTTTCATTAATATTATTCTTGATCACAACCATTACATTTAACTTAAACATGCCATTAAGGGCATAACCCTTACCAACAAACATACCATTATTAGTTAACACAAACTTATCACTTTCAAAAACTAGACGAAAGGCAAACTTATTCAACAACCATCTAGACACAAGACTTTTGCGCAGATCGGGAACATAAAGCACGTTGCTTAGAGTGAGCTCCTTCCCCGAAGTCTACTTCAAAATAACATCACCTTCACCCTTGATATCTGCTGTAGCCGAGTTCCCCATGTAGAGTTTTTCATCTCCTCCAACCTCCTTAAACTTGCTAAAGAGGGTCTTGTCCGGTCACACATGAAGAGTAGCCCCTGTGTCGATCCACCATCCTTTAGGGTCGTTGGACACCAAGTTTACCTCATCCATCATGGCTACAAGTTTCTCATCTTCATCAATCATGTTTTCCTTCTCTTTTTTGGGTGTGTTGCATCGATCAACACGATGACTAAATTCTCCACAATTATAACACTTTCCCTTAAAAACCGAAAGCTTTTTCTTCACACCACCCTTTCTAGACCCAAGATCAAACTTACCCTTTCCCCTGCCATACGGTTTGTGGTTCTTGTTGCCTTTGTATCCGTTTGAAGATTGACCATGTTCAACCATGTTTGCCTTTGCAGAAACTTCCACTTGATTTCCCTTTAGTGCCACCCTATTATCCTCCTCAATTCGAAGACGGACAACTAAGTCCTCAACGGTCATCTCTTTTCGCTTATGTTTAAAATTATTCTTAAAGTCTACCCAACTTGGAGGCAATTTCTAAATCATGGAAGCTACTTGGAATGTCTCACTAAAAGTCATTCCTTCAGAAATCATATCACCAATTAAAATTTGCAAGTCTTGAACTTGACTCATTAATGTTTTAGAATCAACCATCTTAAAGTCCAAGAACTGGGCCACGACATATTTCTTTGTACCCGCGTCTTCAGTTTTGTACTTTCGTTCCAAAGTGTCCCATAATTCTTTGGCACTTGGTATTTTGCAATACACATTATACAATTCATCAACAAGGCCATTCAACACATAGTTGCTGCAAAGATACTCAGAGTGCTTCCAAGCATCAAGAGCACTCAAGGCTTGAACATTTGCAACCTCCTCTAGTTGAGGGGGAGACTCGGTCAAAAACCTCACAAGGTTCAAAGTGGTTAGGTAAAACATCATCTTTGGTTGCCAACTTTTGAAGTTCACACAATAAAATTTTCCTGGTTTTTATGCATGGTTAGCAACAGTTTGGGCTGCGTGGGTACCAACCAATGGTCCCATGGTGGAAGAAGTTGACCCAATAGCAGTGGATCCCATGGAAACGATAGTGGAGGATGCAACAGTACTCGCCATTTCTGAAACAAGAGCAAAAATGATTAGGTTTACCGAAAACCAAACTAAAGAAAGAATAGGTTTACAAAAAACCATTGAACAAACTTACAAAATTAACACCCACCAGAATGTATGGTAAAAAATAAAAATAAAGAAAAAAATACATCCTTATAAATGCCCACATTTATGACTCTGGTCAAGAAATAAAGGGTCATGTAATAATAGTATCGTTCAAAGGACTTTATGGTTTTTTTTCCTAACCCAAGGACATAAACATCATACTAGGAAATAAAAGAGAAATAAAAAAAATAATGATACAAAGTTACCAACCATCCACTAATTTTAGGAAAAAAAGTAGAAATTATTACAATAGGCTTACTAAATAAATGCCAAAGGTGGAAAACTAAAGCAAACTTTAGCGATAGCAAATATAGACCGAGAAAAAATATCCATTTTTTTAAAACAATGAACAGCTGTTTGAAATATATGTTTTAAGCTTGTAGGAAAACCGTTTATAAAATAAACTAAAACTGAAAACTTTCATTAATAACAATCCATATTACAATACAAGAACAAGAAATGAAATTACAATAGAGAAACCAAATTACTAACATATAAGAAGAAATAACAATGCGAAAAAAAGGTGACTGAGGCACGTGTAAAACACGCTTCCCTTAAAACAGATTTTCTGGCCACCCAGGTGAACCCGTCTGTTTCCCAGGGTACAACAGCCTAAGCAGATTATACTGCCGGGATTAGCCTAGCACCTGAACTATTCCTGAAACAAGAGCGCGTAAGATCGAAAAATCGGGAAATTCTTTTGGTTGTGTGTGAGATTGCATGAACAATATTTCTCTCATCTCAACCTTGGACATCCATGCTAGTATATATAGTGGAGCCATGTGTCAACCAAAATACTTGAGTTAATTCACCATTCATTATATGAGTTAAATGATGAACTTAATGTGACACTTATGAGATTTTGAATATCTCCATTAATCTCCTTCAACCATGGAAATCAAAAGGTCATCGATTTCTCATTCATATCAACTACATTTTTGGAATAATATTATAGTAGTAACTACTACAAATAATTATTTATCTCCAAATATTAAAATTTCCAACAGTGCGCTCGGGATTAGTTGAAAGGGAAGGAGTTACCTCAACTTCTCCATTTTCATCATCAGTGGGCTGGTCAGTGGGATCTTCAGTGCCAGGTGCTTCGACATTTATTTGTCCATCATCAGTTGCATCCTTCGGGTGGTCCCCATCAGAATCGACCTTCCCAACAATTTTGTCAACCATGGTTTGAATAACCTAATGAGGAAGTTTCTTCTTGAGAACTTCTGGCTCGATACCTTGAAAGCTGAAAAAGTTAGATCATACCAACGAGCAACAACCTCAAGGTATGGGAAGGTATTGATCCCCATAGCTCTCACGACACTTGCTAATTTAGTGGCCGCATGGGGTCGGTAAGCTGAAAGGAGTGCGCTCGGGATCAGTTGAAAGGTGTGGGAGAAGGAGTATGCTCAACCTATCTCACAGGAGAAGGAGTGCGCTCGGGATTAGTTGAAAGGGAATGAGTAACCTCAACTTCTCCACCATCATCATCGGGCTGATCTTCAGTACCAGGTGCTTCGACATTTATTTGTCCGTCATCAGTTGCGTCCTCTGGGTGGTCCCCATCAGAACTGAACTTCCCAACAATTTTGTCAACCATGGTTTGAATAACCAAATGAGGAAGTTTCTTCTTAAGACCTTCTGGCTCAATACCTTGAAAAGCTGAAAAAGTTAGATCATAACAACGAGCAACAACCTTAAGGTAAGGGAAGGTATTCATCTCCATAGCTCTCACGACACTTGCAAAGTCTGTGGCGACATGGGGTCGGTAAGCTGAAAGTTTATCAAGGGAACGACCAGCTTGACCTGCCTCGAATCCAATGGACAGCCCATGATGACGACCGTGAGCAATGTCCACAAACCTCACCAAGGACAGAGTTGAATTCACCACTGTGTAAAGATAAGAGACAACATGAGGAATACCTTGCTCAAACCACAAGCGTTTCTCGGAAAGAAGCTCATCAACCTGAGATTGAAGGTTAGAAATGGTAGCATTCACAATAAGCTTCTCATCGGTAAGCTTCTACCTCTCACCTTCTGTCTTCTCACGCTCAGTAGCTAGTTTCGTTTTCTCTTCAATGATAGAGTTTCTCTCTTGACTGACCTTATGGCGCTGCTCGTAAAGGTCCTTGGCATAAGCTTCCACCATTTGTCGATATTCTTCTGCGGAAGCCTTAGCAAAAGCAATATCGTGAACTAAACTCTGTTCATGAGTGATCAAAGTCCCAACCTTTTCATTCGCCTCAACCAAGGAGATCTCCAACTTCACCTTCTCATCCTTGAGCTTCTTGATCTCTACTTGAGCATAACTTCATCTTCCCAAACCATCCAGACTGAGAGCAATCAAGCAAGCCAGGTACTGCATAATCTTTGCCATAACCTCACCATCACACAATGACTCGACAACCTTTTTCCCATATGGAAGAATGCAATGAAGAAGAAGATCCTGACAAACGGAAACCTTCTTCAATGTGTCACAATTACGAATCTTCCATGTTGGAACATACATGGAAGTCGCTTCATTAGAAGAAGCACCTTCAGCATCAGTAGTTCAGGAATAAACCCCTTCCCCTTGACCTTCTCTAAAATAATAGCTTCCTTAGCAAGTTCCTTAACACTAACAGGCTTCTTGTTTTTCTCCACCTTCTTACCAACAAATGCAAGATCCGATTTCTTAACAATAGCTTCAATAGTCTTCTCAAATTAGTAGTTGCAGCCTCCTTCTAGACACCCGGCTTCGTAGGTGCCTTCAACAGTAAAGGAGTAGAGCTTCTAGGAAGTTTTCTCCAAAGGAAGGACCGTAACCAGTAACTGAGGCCACAAGAGCAGCATCTTTGTTAAGATCAATGGGATCAGCAACATAGGAGCTTGGAACAGAAGCTGCTTTCCTCCTCTTACAGCTCCGAGAAGGAACATGAGCAGCTTTCCTAACAACACCTTGGGCTGGAGGAGCAACAGAGGTCGAGGTGGTAACCCAATCTCCAGAATGACGAAAATCCTGGGTACACTCGATAACATTCAGATGACCAGCAGTTACCTCGGAAGATACAAAGGTAGCAGACGAAGAGTCTTCAAGATCAAGTAATTCTAAACACTAATTTTACAAAAAATAGAAGAAGGTTATGGTGAAGAAGAAGAAAAAATAAAAAGCACAAATAGAAACATAGAATACCTTCCCCATTCATAAAGATTTTTAACTCAGTATGAGAATTAGGCCACTTGATGCTATGACCCAAGTAAACAAGAAATTCTTTGGGGAAGGTCCGAAGCTTAACAGACACATACCGAAGATTCTTAAGAAAGGCAACATCAAGCTCCTCAGCCTTGGGCTCAACAGGGTTCAAAGCAGGCACATGTTTCCTCCACATAGGAGAAAATTGTAGAATAGAATTTGACACAAAGAAAAACTTATCTTTCCAAGCAGAAGTAAGACCAACCGTGCTCGAAATCAACCATGTTTCACAGTGAGTCTTTTCGATAGTGAATTAGTTCCCTATCTTGGCAAGTTGGACGAACCTCTGGTACATCGGAAAAGTGGGCTCGTATCCAAGAGAGCGACGCACAACCTAAAAATGCAGTATCTAAACAAATCCGATGGGGGCCAATTGGCCAAGACAAACGTGATGATACTCCAAAACCCTAACGAAAAACTTAGTAAAAGGATATCAGAGATTGAATTGATTGAAATACCAAGTATAAAGGGTAATCTTTCCTCGAGGATAAAAGGAAACATGAGTGGAATATTTAGGCAAATCCAGCTGAAGATCAGCCCCAATCCCGTACTCCGAGCTAAATTGATCAAGTTCCAATTAGGTTAGTATCGAAAATTGGGTAGGCATGTCGCCTTTTGATCCCATGATTGAAAAGATGGAAGGAAAATGGTTTTTAATCTTCTTTAAAGGAGAATATAAGAGGAATAAACCGCTAGACAAAAGGAGGTTACAAAAGAAAGAAGATAGGCGGAAAAGAAGGAAAGTTAATTAGAATGGAGGTTCCTGTGGGAGTAATAAGATAAAATTTAGAAATTCAAATGCCCAAGGATAGGTACAGGTGGAAGGTCGGGATCAAAGTTGGGTTATATGTAAAAACAGGTTTTGTAATGACCTCCTGACACAAAGGTCAAATTTGTCAGACATAGCAGGAAGCGTTTATCAAACTGGTAGTCGCAATAATGATCGGCATATCACTATTAGAAGCTTCCAGCTTCCACCCTAAGGCTCAAACACAGAAGCTTAGGGTCGTAAGCTTCTAACTTCCAGACCAAACGATAAAGATACATTTTGTCACACCCCGAATTGGTATGGATATTTTAGGGATGTTACACATTTTCCAGCTATTGGGCTTCAACATACAAGCCCAAAAATAGTAAAATGGGTACCGCAATAAACATAGTCAATACAGACAGAATTCACATCGACTCACAACTGCAACGCCTGAGGTTTACCTACCAATTTTGTCGCGTAACTCACCGGTGAATCACTAATTTCCATACGAATTAGAACGTGAAATTCTAAAATATTCCTACCCACAAATATGCCAAATAACTTAGTGAGAATTACTATTTTCGATATCAATTAAATAATTTTAATCTTTAATACCCTTTATGTCTTTAAGACAATTAATGATTAAAATCTAGAACCCAACGTTACATTCACATAGTAGTTAGGTGACCTTTATCCTACTAATGAATTAACAAGGTAGTCAACGTTTGATGATTGCAACCCTTTACAACTTCCAGTTTTATGGGATCGGTTAAACATCATATGTTTAGTTGGCATGTTTAATCCCATCAACACCTTTGTACGCCATTCTTCGGTGACCCTATTCACATGGTTTCCAAATCAAGCCGTCCTACTTACACACACATGTGAATTTGACATACAAGTGGTTAGGTGACCTTTATCCCACAAATATGGCATACCCACCTCAAACTCACAAGGTTTCTCCAATGTGGTTTGGTGACCTTTATCCCACATCGAGTTCCCAAGTGATTCGAGTGTTGTATAAAAGGATGGTGTTAAACTTGTTTTAACAGGGATTTAAGTTTTCTAAATTCTAGATTGGAAAAATTATTTATGTACCTTGCATTTGCATGCATTCAAATGTATGGTACTATGTTTGAAAAGTTTTTTTCAACGTTCCTTTTAATAAAGCCCATTTTATTGTGAAATCATTAACCTTTAATAAAACCAATATTATTACCTAATGATTTCTAAGGAACCAATTTTATGCAAGTTGTTGATATTAAGTTTGTTAATTATCCTTATCCATATAAGATAAAACAAAATATATAAATCAACCACGCAAGCATAAATAAACAACCACAAGTTCATAACCATAGCCTTCTAATCTTGGCCACACTTGTTGACCGAAACAAGTGTGCCAAAAGTCTCTCCTAGGGACCAAATGCACAAAGGCATGACCAAATGAACAAAGACATGTCCAAGTGAACAAAGGCATGTCCAAGTGAACAAAAGCATGTGTTGGTGAACTCCCACTTGATTTCGCATCCAAATGCTTCAAGTGTCCACTTTTGTGTTGTGACTTCTCCACGTTGTTTGGGCTCCAACTTCAGCTCCTAGCTTTATGGGCCTCCAAGTTTGGGCTTTGGTCTTTTGGGCTAAAATCCCATCTTGGACTATGAGGTCCATTAAGGATCAAAACGAAAAACCCTAACTTTGTTACTTCTTCTTTTACAAAAAATATATCCTAATACATTTTTCTCTAGTAAAAGAAATACAACTAATCTATTTATTATTGCAAACCAATATGAATGAATGTATAGATTACAAACCCAAATAAAAGAATATTACAACCAAATTGAATATTGAATAAATCACAACACAAACACACATCCAAACACAAGGTCATGGCAGGTTATGAAAATCCAAATGCACATACAAATATGCAAGTATTACATGTCTAAAATAGTTCCCCTTTTGAACCTCAAACTTTCGGCCAAGAATAAGAAAACCGAAAGTTTCGGGTTTTGCCCAAACAAAACAACCAATCATCCAAATGACTTAATTCTTCAAGATTATCACGTGCATGTAAAGTATAATCTTGAAGAACCAACGGGTAACCAAAAGCCCCAAAAATTTTGGCCATATGGTGAACCACACCATAAAACCCGAAAAATTTGTAGATCCATTGATGCATGTATCCGTATAAGCGGCTCTTGATGCCATTGTTGGGTTTTAACAAGATTATCAAAGTCATATATACCCATTTATATGAAAAACACAGCGGATAGATTACTTTAAATATTGTTATTTAGATTAATATAAAACCCGTTTTATATGTAAAACCCAAGCCCCAGATCCGGATACGAATTACATACATACCAAAACCAACATCCATAGGGGGTTTATGTAATACAACCTTTCAAGATGCAAGAAGATGAAGGAGATGGCAGTTTGAATGGATAGCCTTCAATGAAGAAGAGCCTCAAGCTTGTATACCCTCCAAGCCTTCAACAAACCCCTTGCTTTCTTGGATTTGATCTTAGAAAACCCTTCTTCTTGTTCTTACTTGGCCGAAAATGGTGTAAGAGAAAAGAGAGAGAGAGTTTTTTATTCTTGTGTGTGAGAGAGAGAAAGTATTGTTGAATTAACTCATCCACCAACAAAAATGGTTGCATGTCCTTGTAAATAACAAAACATTAAAGTGATGAGTGAGAGGGGGAAGGGGGTGGGGGGCGGCCACCCATGGGTTCCCACCCATTTTTCAAATTCAAAACAATATTATTTTTTTACTTATGTATGTTATATGTAACATAACATAGCAAGGTACATGTATTTTGTAACATGTATTTTATGTTTGTCATTTAACCAACTTAAACAACAACATAAAGTAATTTCTCTCAAAATATAAATTAATCATATAATTTATATGTTACACAAGTGCAAATATCTAGAAACCCATTTCTAAATATTCTAAGTGTTAATATTTATTTTTTTAGATCATATCTTAAATAAATATCATGGTGTTTGTCTAGCTTGTTATTGGGTATGACCCGACTTGGATCATAACGTACTGTCCACATCAACTCTAATATGTGTCTTGGGCAGACCGATTCCTACACTAACAGCTATAACCAACTGAACAGAAAGTCGGATTCCCCATAATCTAAACCATATCGATCCAAACCCTACTCCAGAAATTACAGGGTCAATGTGGTGGACGATGATGAAGATCATGATTCTTATCTAAACTTAAGTGATTATTGTTTTTCAGTTGATATTTCCGAATTAATGTGTGCTATGTAGGATTTAGGTGATAAGGCAAGATGGCCACGAAAGAACAAGAAAAACACTGCCCGGAAAGACAAGTCCAAATAGTGTGTTTTTCATGATGATTTTGGCGATATGATAGAAGTTTTCATTACTCTAAGGAGGGAGACCAACTATTTACTCAGCAAGGGTCACTTGAAAGAGCTGCTGGGAAAGAAGCATCAAAATCGGTATCCCGAGTAGGATCCTAAAAGGGCAGAATCTCCACCACCGGGCGCTCTGATTGTGAACGTTATCTCTGGAGGATCAGATATTGTGTCACGTCCTACTCAGCAGCTAGAAGGAATGCCAAAGTAGCCAAAGCAGAAAATCCCAAGGGACCAATGCCCAAAGAATATGTAGTCACATTCGATGTAACGATTCCGACGAAACCCGGTATACCCTAACCGGTAGACAATAGTTACGTCATACTTAATGTCTGGTACATGAATTACCATAGTAATTATACGAGAATACATGGTTCACTGTATTGATTGTACGTGAATATATAATTCATCGTATTGAATATGCGATTAATCGATCGATAGTTATTGAAACCCGAACGAATCGAGGGTTCAATTATAGACGAGATATATGATATTTAGTGATGTTTACGAAGTATTAAAGCTTCGGGATAAGTGAATTAAGGCACAGAAAAAAGAATTTCGATTTAATGGTACGTCGGTACATTAAACGAAACCTTTAATACCAAACCAAGCAAGAGACAATCGATCAAGCCGAAAAAGATGCGACATTATTAATAATATGATGTTTTAAGTTAACGAAAGTCATGGTTTGAGTTTTTAAAGTTCTTAAGTCGGTTTTATATAAATTTCATTTTTTAGCCGAAAAACGACCGTTTTAGCCTCGTTTTAAGCCGAATTAAACATTTAACCGAAAAACGAACTGAACCAGATTATCCAAAACATTATCCGGATTACGAGAATCCAAACATGTGGCCTAAAATGAAGAGGTGGGTCCCACCCCACCCCTCCAAGAGACCGATCGGACCACCACCCCCACAAACCCACTTCATTTTTCTTTTTTCACACAAACTCATCCAACAATCTCCAATCCTCTCAAGATCATGATCCAAAACCGAGAGTTTTTAGCAAGAAAACAAGGTAAATAAGCGAGTTAATCACGTTTCCATCTTCGTTTCTTGAGTTTATTTGCAAGGAAATGAGGTTTCAAAGATGAAAACCGATTCTTGCATGATCAAGTGATGAATACGGGTTATACAAGGGATCTTGGTCCAAGAAAGGGGTTAAACGAACCAAGAACGAATTTTTACGGTTTAAATCTTTGTTTTTGTATCATAACCGTAACCATGAAAGAAATGGCTTGATCGTGAGTGTGACTTGCTTGGTATTGTGGTATGTTGTTTGTAGGCTCTGTGTTTAGTGGTAGATAAGGCGGAAAGACGAGTTTGTAGCTCGTAGTGGCGGAAAACGAAAGGTATATTCGGTTATGTTCGGTCTTGGGAAATTTGGACAGATTGTTGATGCTTTAGAGTTAGGTCATGAAATTTTACAGGGATATTCTACACATGAAAATAAGAGTTCTGTGAATATTTGGTAATTTTTGGATAAAGGATGAATATTTGGTGAATTTAATGCTCGGTTTTGGCCAAAAATGGTGAAAAATAGTTAAATATCATGAAAAATTCTGGAAAATTGCAGATAAGCTTTATATATCATGTATAAGTCACACACAAAATTTGAGGTCAGTTGGAGAAGTCTAAGTAGGCTTTTCGGTTAAACGAGTTCTAGGGATTTCTAGCTCGGTTTTGGTGAAAATGGCATGTAAAAGAAGATTTTGGTTCTGGAAAAATTACAGGGAACTATGTGGATGGCAGGGGACATCCAGGAGAAATTTGGGATTTTTCTAAGATCGTTTGGTATTTACGACATATTTAGTGATTAAATGGTGTTTAAAAATAGATAAATAAACTTTAAATATAAAAATTAATTCTGGAAATATTTTTATAAAATTCCCCACTGTCAAAAGGTCATTTGTGCAAAATTTCAAGATCCGAGATTAAACGGATAATTATTTGTGCAAAAACAAGCTTTTAAAGCTTAAAACGAGTAAACCGGTGAAGTTCGCTTAAGCGAGCTGACTGGTGTATAAAAACCTTAAAAATGGACTATATTCATATAAATGAGTTAAACAAGTAAAAATGAATCATCCGAAAATAATTCGGATGATTTGAGTAATTTTAACCTATTTTAACAGTTTCCGGTACGCCAAAGACGGAAACGGGTCCCGCGGCCAATCGGGACGTCTAAACCGAGCTATAATTTCACATCTTTAATTAAATTATCAGTCAACCACTATTTTCGGGTCGTGTGTGACCAAACTCATTTTTGAAACATAAAAACGGATAACCGTGCTAGGCACGCAAAACGAGAAAAACGACTAATAGTAGTTGTGACCATGGAACTCTAAACGACATCACAATCTGAGTCCGGAGAAGTGTTTCTGGGTTAACCTTGCCCCCAGAACGGGTACAGTGCTGGGTTAACAGTGTCCCCAGATGTACCGGTTAACTCGGTTAAAGTTATATAATCAATAATTGTATAGTAACGATCGTAGGGATCATATTACAGATTGGACGTGTTAACTGATAATGATTGCTGTTACTTGTTTGCATGTGCTAAGGTGAGTTTCACGAGCCCCCTTTTTACTGAACTGTTTTAAATGTTTTCCCGGGGCGGAAGCATGTTACTACTGAAATATTTAAGTACATACTGAACGCATGGATTTGCGTGGATTTTACTGAACGCATGGATTTGCGTGGATTTATATATATTGTTTATTGTACGGGAATCGTACGGAAATGTACTAAGATGGTAATTGTCTGAGTTGTTAACATTGTAAGGTCCCGCAACAGTGTTCTGGGTTAACAGTGTCCCCAGATGTTATTGGAAGTGTTCTGGGTTAACAGTGTCCCCAGAGGTTATTGGAAGTGTTCTGGGTTAACAGTGTCCCCAGAGGTTATTGGAAGTGTTCTGGGTTAACAGAGGTTTCACTTGTGGGCTCAGCATAATTACATCGATAATATTATATTTTGATATTGATATATCATGGTTTACTCGAATTGTGTAACTCACCAACTATTCGTAGTTGACCCGTTTTCTCACATGCTTTTCAGGTACAATTAAGATGAAGTAATTGCTTACGTGCTAAGTGCTTGATGTGTGTAAGATTTGCGTGCAGGATGTTAGGATACATTATAACAAATAGAGTTATGTATCGTATGGTATGATGTGTGTATCACCTAGACGGTAATGAAATACGAGATAATGTAATTTTGAAGTATATTAATGCATTCAGTTTTCTTTATAAACAATGTGGTTGATATCAGAGGTGTCTGTCGCATCCCGTTTACGTTTCCGCTGGGGTTGCGGGGTGTTACAGAAGTTGGTATCAGAGCCATTGGTTATAAAGATTTAGGATGTCTTTAAAAGATACCTAAAATATAACCAGTAGCTCAAGTATTATAGGATCTGAATATCAACTAATAATATATAGTGACGGGATCTGGATGAACTTGAATGGACAAGTGAGTTATTATGGTCCGGAACATAATAATAGACTTGTCTGCACGAGGGAATTCAGGGGAAGTCACTGGGTACATTAATAGGTAAAAATGGCAACATATGTGTAAAGTATATAATATTATTTATACGTGCTAATGTGTGTGTGTATATATATATATATGTACATATCTTGTGGGTACATGTATTGAGAAATGGGACCCGGATAAGGAACCGGGGGATGAAATAATAAAAGTACCGAGGATGCTGAAATTTCTAGAGCATCGGTTGATAATGAGTCTGACTTATCGGGCCATAGTTATGATAGTACCAAGTTAGATATCCCGTTTGACATTAACCAGAAATATCTAGTAACCGTCACTCCCAACCAAAATTGATAAATCCCTTACCCTACCAACACCGGTACCGTATATCCTAATAACCCCCTATGTTCACCCGAACCGCCAACCCTCACGTACGGACGGACCTGTACGTGAACCTATTCTTATTCCGTTAAAAAAAAAAAATTGATAATAAATGAGCAGATAAAAATAATATATAGAAATATATATATGTAATTCTCACTCTCAAACATAGGAGACATACCACCTCCAGATCGAGAATTACCGATTTTTGCGAACCTAGAACGCCCGAGGACATTGACTGAGCAAGTGATAGAGTTTCCCATAATAATAATTGATAATATTTGAAGGCAACCCATGTTGCGCGATTACCTTGAACCTTGTAACTCCCTAAGTTATCCTTACATCCGTTAGATGTCTATACCTATGTATTCTCGAATAGAATGATTACCCGTACACAAAGAGGTGTGGGAATCATTATAGCATAGTTGGTTGTTCGTTCGTAGGTGGTATACCGTGTATGCCGGTTATACAAATAGACACGGATAGTATAACTCCGTGGTACGTAATCGTTGGTGCTCACGGTGAGCATGTATCGGTTATGCTGACATGCAGAAGGATATTGAAATCAAGCATATTAAAACATTAATCCTTATTGAGAAAGATCTATATGTCAGTTGGTGACAAGGGTTATGAAACATATTTAAACGTTAACCGACGTCAGGTTAAGTCCATGTGTTATTATATTTGTGGGACATATATATACTAGATACTGGTATGTGTAATATGTATGATAATATTTGGTGTGTATGTGTACCTGCTGTTATGATTGAGCTGGTAACGAGTTATATGGTGAGATTAGTATTGATTACTGCGTACGGGATGAGTACGGCAGAATGACATAAAATGAGTAACTCCAATGATGGAGATTGATATGATTCAGTTGATTGCTCAAGGATAGCAGATGATGATACCGAATGTCGTATCACAGATCACTGCTAGTGTTGATGCAAATGTGATAGCAGACTTATAGATCGAACAATCACATGATTATGAATATTTCAATTCTTGGTGGTATTACTAAAAGTGATAATGTTCCACTGAATACTATTATGACTACAAGTATTAGTTATAAACTAAACATGAATAGTAGTCGTAATGAATTAGATCCGGTATGAAGGATACGTCTGTTGATTGTGTTAAGGAAATTATTAATAGTTTACTGATGGTAAAGGGAGGAATAGATTAGCGAGTGGATAGAAAAGATCGAAATGGTTAAGGATATTGGTTTGAGTCTAGAACATGGTGTAGTGAAATATGCTACAGATATGTTGGTAGATTATGTTGTATCGTGATGGAACACGATGGTACAAAATTACAGTTAGAAAATTGTTACTCAGATGTTATGGTCGGAATTTAAAATTCTTGTGCTAGAGCACTTTTATTCGAGTAATTAAGTTCAGGGATTGAGAACTGAGCTATAAAAAAATAGAAATGTTGCGTGCTGATTACTTAGAACACGCTAATAGTTTGAAGGAATTGTCATGTCTGGTAACATGGCTAATTACCCCTGAAACTAAGCGAAGTGAGCGCTATATTGGGGACTAACTCCATCGATAAGGAGTATAGTCAATCTGGTAAAATATACAACCTTTGGAAGGGTTGTGTCACAAGCCAGCATCGATATATTTAACTCTATGGGAAGCGGACTGGAAGGACGTTAGGTGAGACGTCGGGTGTTAAAGAAGAGAAGTGATAAAGGCATAGTGCAAGATAGGCCTTTGAATAAGTAGGTAAGTCCTACAACCCAGAATTATACTAAGACTAGTTCTGGTGTGAAAACATGAACCGCATAAAGGGTCCTTCCCTAAATGTGGAAAATATGGTTATCGGCAGGAAGAAGAATGTCGAGTGATAGTAGGCCACAGGTGTAGTAAAGATGGACGTAATGCCACAATTGTAGAACCAAGTGAAGCCATGTGAACCGACAACCCCAACCCATTCGTGTACAACCACTCCGAACCCAACAACTTCAATAACAATCCATCCAAAGAAATCAAATTATGCCAAACAGTTGTACTTGTTAGGAATGTGGCAGTACAGAACGTTTCAAGAGAAATTGCCCAAAGTTGAACCAAGGTGTTGTTGGAAGATGAACCTCATGACAAGCATCAACCTCTGATCAAGCAAGGAGCCGTGCTTTTGGGAGTAATTAAAATAAAGCAAGTCATGATTCAAAAGTGGTATTAAGTACGTTGTAGTTTTAAATCAATAGACTTCAGCGATATTTTTACGGTCGTCGATAGAAGTTAGCTCCTGTTAACCTCCTATCATTTGGAAAGATACCGATTAGTGAAACTATAGAACCCTATACTGTAGAATCGCTAACGGTAAACCCCTAATGGTTAACTAAATTGTTCGGAATTGTCCTATTATTCTGAACGATTAACCTTTCCTTATTGACCTACGACCAGTAAAGTTAAGAAGTTTGACGTAATAGTTAACATGGACTGGCTAACTCGACATGAAGCTGAAATCAATTATGAAAAGAAGATGATTAGAAGCTCTCCTTCGGACGATGAAGCGATTAGATACAGAGAAAACCACTCTAATCTCATTTGGAGATGTTATAGTATTTACGACAAGAAGACGTGGTGTATTTAACAAATGCGTTTGCCAAAGTATTTAAAAGAAAACATACAGAAGATATCCCGGTGGTACGCGAATTTCCACAAGTTTTCCCAGAAGAACTTCCTGGATTACCGCCAACCCGACATGTCAAATTCGGAATCAATTTAATACCTCAAGCTGGCCCTGTTGCTAAAGCATCTTACCGACTTACACCAACTGAAATGCAAGAATTATTGGATAAGGTTTTATACGACCTAGTTAGTCACCATGGGGTGCACCAGTGTTATTTGGGAAATGAAGGACGGAAGTGTTAGGATATGTATTGATTAGGGAGAATTGAATAAAGTGACGATCAAGAGTAGGTACTCACTTCTTCGAAGTGAATGATCTGTTTAATCAACTGCAAGGGGCGATTTATTTTTAGAAAATTGATCTTAGATATAGTTATCACCAAATGAGAAATCCAAGAGGAGGACGTTGCAACAACAGTGTTTCGGACTCGCTACGGCCATTATGAATTTTTAGTTATGCCTTTCGGGCTAACAAATGCGCCGGCAGCATTCATGGAACTCATGAACCGAGTCTGTAAACTTTATTTTGACAAATTTTTCATAAAATTCATTAATGATATTTTGATATATTCGCAACGTAAAGAAGAGCACGAACGACGGTTATGGAAAATTGTGGAAGTGTTAAAGCAAGAGGAGTTGTACGCGAAGTTTTCGAAATGTGATTTTGAATAAAGAAGGCATAATTCCTTGGTTATGTTGTAAAGCAACAAGGATTTCACATAGATCCAAAAAAGATAGAAACCATTAAAATTGGCAGTCACCCAAGGCGCCATAGGGAATGCGCCAATTTTTAGGACTAGCCGGAGATTATCAGCGGTTTATTGAAGAATTTCTAGCATTACCCAACTCATAATCCTTTTTACAACGCAAATGTACAAATTTTATAGATGATAAGAGACCACAGTCTCATATTCAACGAAAGAGGGGTCGAGTTGTTAAGCGATTATGACTGTGACATCCGTTATCACCCCGGCAAGGCTAACGTCGTAGCCGATGCCTTGAGTAGGAAAGATCGGGTTAAGCCATTGCGAGTGCGAGCACTGGGGATGATAGTCCAGTCGAATCTTTCGGACCTGATTCGAGTCGCTCAACGTGAGACGTTGAAAGAGGAACAATTGGAAAAAGAGGAACTTTACGGCAACGAGAAGAATTTCGAACAGCGCGTGGACGAAATTCTCTATTTCAAAGATCGGGTTTGGATCCCGACCCTCCATGACCTTCGTGAAGTAATCATGGATGAAGCGCATAGATCGAAATATTCCATACATCCGGGATCGGATTAGACTATTGATGATACGAATATCTGAAAGGATTTTATTAACGGCCGAGTTTGGAGAAAGATATGGTTACGTATGTTGGTGAATATTTAAGTTGTGCAAGAGATAAGGCTACATACCGAAAACCCTTGGGAACGCCACAACGACAGAAAATTCGCCAATGATAGTGGGAATAAATTACATTGGATTTCGGGACGCAAATTCCCAAGATATATCAAAGGCATGAGGACAATTGGGTAATCGCGGATCGATTAACCAATCCTCGCATTTCATTCCAATCTATGACGATTACCACAATGAATTCTCGCCCAAACTCCTGATGGTGAAATGGTATCTCGTCGTGGAGTACCATTTTCAATTATCTCAGATCGAAATAGTCGTCCTACTTTCATTATTAGAAGGCGGGGAAGGAAGCATCGAGAGCTTGAAGCTTTCTATGGGTGAAGTAATTATCACCAATTTGTAAATTGAAAATGGGCGTCAATCAAGCCATAAGAATTGAATTGATTCGAGAAACAACCAATCGGATTTATAATATTTAAGATGAGTTGAAAGCATCGCGAGATTGGCAAAGGATTTATGCCAACATTCATAGGAAACCATTGTCATTGGAAAGAGGTGACAAGGCATTTTTAAGGCATCACCTTAGAGAGGTGATATGAGGTTTGCCAAAACCGAAAATAGCTCCTTAATATATTGGGCCTCATGAGACTATCTCCATGATTGGTCACTTAGTTTATTGATTAAAGTATTCCAGGGGCTAAGTACTATACATGATGTTTTGCCATGTATACGGATTGAAAAGTACCTAAGCAATGAGGCAACGAAAGTACTAGTAATGGAGGTACTCATAGAAGTCATACTTGATATCATAAATAATTCCGTAGAGATAGTAGACGGGAAAACTAAACAGTTTGGGCACACCAAGCTTTATTGATTAAGATTAAGTGGAATTCACAGCGAGGACCAGATTATACCTGGTAACGCGAGGGTGTATTCTGAAGGAAAAACCCCCACCTTTCTCTCGGAAAGGGATAGTGAGCGTGTAAAATTTCGAGGACGAAATTTCTTAACGGGGGGAGAATGTAACGATTCCGACGAAACCCGGTATACCCTAACCGGTAGACAATAGTTACGTCATACTTAATGTCTGGTACATGAATTACCATAGTAATTATACGAGAATACATGGTTCACTGTATTGATTGTACGTGAATATATAATTCATCGTATTGAATATGCGATTAATCGATCGATAGTTATTGAAACCCGAACGAATCGAGGGTTCAATTATAGACGAGATATATGATATTTAGTGATGTTTACGAAGTATTAAAGCTTCGGGATAAGTGAATTAAGGCACAGAAAAAGAATTTCGATTTAATGGTACGTCGGTACATTAAACGAAACCTTTAATACCAAACCAAGCAAGAGACAATCGATCAAGCCGAAAAAGATGCGAAATTATTAATAATATGATGTTTTAAGTTAACGAAAGTCATGGTTTGAGTTTTTAAAGTTCTTAAGTCGGTTTTATATAAATTTCATTTTTTAGCCGAAAAACGACCGTTTTAGCCTCGTTTTAAGCCGAATTAAACATTTAACCGAAAAACGAACTGAACCAGATTATCCAAAACATTATCCGGATTACGAGAATCCAAACATGTGGCCTAAAATGAAGAGGTGGGTCCCACCCCACCCCTCCAAGAGACCGATCGGACCACCACCCCCACAAACCCACTTCATTTTTCTTTTTTCACACAAACTCATCCAACAATCTCCAATCCTCTCAAGATCATGATCTAAAACCGAGAGTTTTTAGCAAGAAAACAAGGTAAATAAGCGAGTTAATCACGTTTCCATCTTCGTTTCTTGAGTTTATTTGCAAGGAAATGAGGTTTCAAAGATGAAAACCGATTCTTGCATGATCAAGTGATGTATACGGGTTATACAAGGGATCTTGGTCCAAGAAAGGGGTTAAACGAACCAAGAACGAATTTTTACGGTTTAAATCTTTGTTTTTGTATCATAACCGTAACCATGAAAGAAATGGCTTGATCGTGAGTGTGACTTGCTTGGTATTGTGGTATGTTGTTTGTAGGCTCTGTGTTTAGTGGTAGATAAGGCGGAAAGACGAGTTTGTAGCTCGTAGTGGCGGAAAACGAAAGGTATATTCGGTTATGTTCGGTCTTGGGAAATTTGAACAGATTGTTGATGCTTTAGAGTTAGGTCATGAAATTTTACAGGGATATTCTACACATGAAAATAAGAGTTCTGTGAATTTTTGGTAATTTTTGGATAAAGGATGAATATTTGGTGAATTTAATGCTCGGTTTTGGCCAAAAATGGTGAAAAATAGTTAAATATCATGAAAAATTCTGGAAAATTTCAGATAAGCTTTATATATCATGTATAAGTCACACAAAAAATTTGAGGTCAGTTGGAGAAGTCTAAGTAGGCTTTTCGGTTAAACGAGTTCTAGGGATTTCTAGCTCGGTTTTGGTGAAAATGGCATGTAAAAGAAGATTTTGGTTCTGGAAAAATTACAGGGGACTATGTCGATGGCAGGGGACATCCAGGAGAAATTTGGGATTTTTCTAAGATCGTTTGGTATTTACGACATATTTAGTGATTAAATGGTGTTTAAAAATAGATAAATAAACTTTAAATATAAAAATTAATTCTGGAAATATTTTTATAAAATTCCCCACTGTCAAAAGGTCATTTGTGCAAAATTTCAAGATCCGAGATTAAACGGATAATTATTTGTGCAAAAACAAGCTTTTAAAGCTTAAAACGAGTAAACAGGTGAAGTTCGCTTAAGCGAGCTGACTGGTGTATAAAAACCTTAAAAATGGACTATATTCATATAAATGAGTTAAACAAGTAAAAACGAATCATCCGAAAATAATTCGGATGATTTGAGTAATTTTAACCTATTTTAACAGTTTCCGGTACGCCAAAGACGGAAACGGGTCCCGCGGCCAATCGGGACGTCTAAACCGAGCTATAATTTCACATCTTTAATTAAATTATCAGTCAACCACTATTTTCGGGTCGTGTGTGACCAAACTCATTTTTGAAACATAAAAACGGATAACCGTGCTAGGCACGCAAAACGAGAAAAACGACTAATAGTAGTTGTGACCATGGAACTCTAAACGACATCACAATCTGAGTCCGGAGAAGTGTTTCTGGGTTAACCTTGCCCCCAGAACGGGTACAGTGCTGGGTTAACAGTGTCCCCAGATGTACCGGTTAACTCGGTTAAAGTTATATAATCAATAATTGTATAGTAACGATCGTAGGGATCATATTACAGATTGGACGTGTTAACTGATAATGATTGTTGTTACCTGCTTGCATGTGGTAAGGTGAGTTTCACGAGCCCCCTTTTTAATGAACTGTTTTAAATGTTTTCCCGGGGCGGAAGCATGTTACTACTGAAATATTTAAGTACATACTGAACGCATGGATTTGCGTGGATTTTACTGAACGCATGGATTTGCGTGGATTTATATATATTGTTTATTGTACGGGAATCGTAAGGAAATGTACTAAGATGGTAATTGTCTGAGTTGTTAACATTGTAAGGTCCCGCAACAGTGTTCTGGGTTAACAGTGTCCCCAGATGTTATTGGAAGTGTTCTGGGTTAACAGTGTCGCCAGAGGTTATTGGAAGTGTTCTGGGTTAACAGTGTCCCCAGAGGTTATTGGAAGTGTTCTGGGTTAACAGAGGTTTCACTTGTGGGCTCAGCATAATTACATCGATAATATTATATTTTGATATTGATATATCATGGTTTACTCGAATTGTGAAACTCACCAACTATTCGTAGTTGACCCGTTTTCTCACATGCTTTTCAGGTACAATTAAGATGAAGTAATTGCTTACGTGCTAAGTGCTTGATGTGTGTAAGATTTGCGTGCAGGATGTTAGGATACATTATAACAAATAGAGTTATGTATCGTATGGTATGATGTGTGTATCACCTAGACGGTAATGAAATACGAGATAATGTAATTTTGAAGTATATTAATGCATTCAGTTTTCTTTATAAACAATGTGGTTGATATCAGAGGTGTCTGTCGCATCCCGTTTACGTTTCCGCTGGGGTTGCGGGGTGTTACATTCGATGTCGCGGAAATGAATAATATTCGGGATCCTCATCACGATGGTTTGGTCGTAACCCTTTATATTTCTAATTTTTTTGTACCCAGGATCTTGGTGGACAATGGAAGTTTAGTAAATATCATCCAGTTGGACACGCTAAAGAGAATGAATATTCTAGAATCCGAGATTGTATTGAAGACTTCGATCTTGATGGGATTCAGCGGGGAAGCCAAGAGACAGTGGGAGAGATCAAACTTCTAGTCTATGTGGAGGGAGTAAACTCTATCCATTAATTTGTGTTATTTATGCGTTAACTTCTTTCAATGTTATCGTAGGCATGCCTTAGATCCATGATATGAAGGTTGTACCTGAAACCTATCATCAATGCATTAAAATGACGACGCCTTGGGGAATTGTCAAGATTCAATGCGACCAACAAGAGGCTAAAGTTTGTTATGCCTTGTCGATGAAACCTAGAGCAACCAACTCAAGCATAAAAATCAAAGAACAAAACATTTGATGTCTTGGAAGCAGCTGAACAATTGGTCAAATAAGTACGATTAGATGATCAGAATCCTGACATCAAAATGTTGATAGGAACTGAGATACCTGAAGATATTGAAGATCAGTTGGTCAAGTTCCTCAAAAACATAATTTATACTTTTTCATAGAAACATGAGGATATGAAAGGTATTTCTAAAAATATTATTACTCGAAAATTAGGTTTGGATAAAAGTTTCAAGCCAATTGAACTAAAGAGAAGAAAGTTCGCACCTGAAAGAAATGTCATCATCCAAGAAGAGGTTGAGAGATTGTTGAAAGCAGGGATGATTCGGGAGGTAAAGTTCCCAAGATGGTTGGCCAACGTGGTGGTAGTCCAGAAGAAAAATGGCAAGTGGAGAGTTTGTGTCGACTACACGGACCTCAACAAAGTTTGCCCCAAATATCCTTTCCCATTGCCACATATAGACTCCATGGTAGATGTAACTGTTGGGCATGAGATCTTGACCTTTATGGACACGTCTTTGGGATTCCAGCAAATCCAAATGGAACCCTCAGACTAGGAAGACACGACTTATGACTCCAACATGTATATATTGTTATACTGCGATACCTTTTTGTTTGAAAAAAGCAGGTGCCACCTATCAAAGATTGGTCAGCATGATGTTCAGAGAAGAACTGAGGGACACTATGGAAGTCTATATCGACGCGATGGTGGTTAATTCAAAGAAATATGGGGATCACCTCCGGGATTTTCAGGAAGCCTTTGATATCCTGGACCAATACAACATGAAGTAGATGCCTTGGAAAATCTTGGATATGCCTTCAAGATCCCGACGGAAATAAAATTCCGATCATAAATATCTTGAATCCAACTACAAAGATGCCTTCACTCGATAAAGAGGAAACAATAAAAGATGATGCCAAGCAGGATCCCCAAGTCAATGAAATAACAGATTGTGAAGATACAGTTGATCAGGATCCTTAAGCTAACAAGGAATCCTGGATTCAACCTATCAAGAGATACTTGTAACACAACGAGATCCCTAATTATGAGAATCAGTTGCAGGTCCATACTTGAGATGCCTGGAGGATCCTGAGATACCAGAAATTCTAAAAGCTATCCATGAAGGCGACTATGGGAATCACACTAGGGGTCCATCAATGTTCTCAAAATCCTTAAGACTGGTTACTATTGGCCATTCATGAGGAAGGATGCAATGGTCAATGCTCACGAGTGTGATGCTTGTCAAAGACATATCAACATTCTTCATCAGCCGCCTGAACCTAACCATCCGATCGTATCTCCTTGGCTCTTCTTGAAGTGGGGAATGGATATTGTGGGTAAACTACCAAAGGCTCCAAAAGGAAAGGCTTTCATGTAAGCAATGACATATTACTTTTCCAAATGGATTGAAGCAGAGACATTTTTCCAAGTTAGAGAACAATAAGTGAAATTCTTCATCAAAAGAAATATCCTCACACGTTTCAGAATCCCAGTCGAGATCATCTGTGACAACGGGTCTCTATTTATTGGCAAAAGAACTACCGACTTTTGTGTGGCATGGGGGATAAAAATGATCACTTCCACGCCAGTACACCCTTAAGCCAATAGACAAGCAGAATCTTCAAACAAAATCATCGTCAAGAACTTGAAGAAGAAGTTGGGGACATAGAAAGGAAAGTGGGCTGAAGAGCTACAATTCGTGTTATGGATAGATCAAACTAAATCAAAGAACGCAACAGGCTAAAATCCTTTCTTCTTAGTGTTTGGGACCGAAGCGATGATTCTGACTGAGATGGTGATCCCTACTGCACGATCCTGCCTCCGGAATCCTAAGACCAACAATCAGGCTTTTGCCGATAATCTTGACGTGATAAATGAGCTCAGAGACTCAGCAAGAATCCGTATGGCGGCATATAAACAAAGGATCACCTAATCCTACAACAAGAATGTTAGAGTAAGAAGATTTCAGGTGGGAGATCTAGTACTTAGGAAGGCATTACAGAATACAACCGATCCTAAGGATGGAAAATTAGCACCCAAATGGGAAGGACCATACAATATCGAGGATGAGGTAGGAAAAGGAGCATATCAGCTATCTACTATGGATGATAGGATCCTGGAATGATGTTCACCTTAAACTCTACTTTGTTTAAGTTAGAATTTTATTTCTGACTTGGTATGGCATGCATTCTGACTTTAGTATTTCAATTATTTTTATTATTATCATTATTGAAACCCAATACTGACTTAAGCATCAGAGGGGTGTTATCCGAGCTAACACCCACCCTCACAAAGGTTCAAGTGTTTTGTAGAATTGGGATCCGTACTAAGAAGTGAGTGCATTCCTAGGGGTTTGGCCATCTCTCTAAGTTTAAGAAATTCCTTCAAAGCTTTAAAGGTTTTCACCTTTCCACCAATTGGGTTTAAACACCTCGTCAGGAGCGCACATTGTTCACATGTAATTAAAGATGGCGTGACCAGTTCATCTTAATGGTGGCTGAAAATTTCGTTATTGTTGGTTACATGGAGGATCCTCAAGTATATTATCAATGGAATAACATGAACATGTAATACAACTGGGGTTTGTCCCAAGTATTTACATAAGGCTTTGACATTTTCATGTCACTCATGATTGACTTGTTGCAAGTATCTACGTAAGGTCTTTAGATTTTCATGTCACTTATCCCAAGTTCTTGACATTTATATATTAACTCAAGATCAAAGTTATTTTTGGGATTATTCTCGGGATCTTTACGATTAAAACTACTTTTGGGATCTTCCCCAGAATTCTCAAGATCATCTAACAGTCTCAGTTATTATCTTAACATTACTTTACAGGATTTGAAAGTTCAATCCAAGGTAAAGTGATATAATGCTAAATGTTTATGTTTCCCGTGTATATTTTATTTAATATTTTAATAATTTTTTGTTCGTTTTTAGTCGAGATTTGTATACTACTAACGTTTTTGTGTGTCGTAGGTTCCGAGAGTTGATCGTGATGCTGGGTGGACTTTAATTCGTTTTTACTTCTAGTTGGGCCTTGTTCTGGGTATTTAAACATGTTTAACTTAAACCTGAAAACAACCTGAAGCCCCTAGCCGAATTGGAGAGTTCTTGGAGCATATTTTCGAGCTTTGTGGTGATTTTGAAGGCAAGAGGACAGCCAGTGAAGACTTATACGTTCACGTTTGGATATTACGGGTTTTATCACCTTTAATCTTTCGTTTATTTGATTTTCACCATGTTTTCAGTATTATTTTTTTGTTTGATTTAGACTTTATGACGCTAGGCTAAATTCCATAAACTACCTAGGTCGTGATGAACCTTAGTTCGGTTTGATTTTGTTTGGATTTCGTTCAGTTATGGATTTTATGTTCTAAGTAAATGGTTGAGTTTGATTTAATTGATGCGTTTGATTGCTTGGTTTTGTTTACTTGAATTTATTGTTTCACATTGCTCTTGTTGATTGTTTAATAGGATAGGGTTTTGTTAGGCCATTTACTGTGTGTTCTTGACTAGTTTGTGATTAATATCGATTAAAATCATAGAAACAATAAAATCAATTAAACAGATAAAAGTGAGCTGGTAGTCTAAAAAGCTGTAAGGTGATAGGTTATTGATAGATCTTTGCTTGTCGGGATTGCTAGATTTAGTTCTTCGTAAGGAGTCCGTCTAGGTTTGATTGACAGCTTAGTCTATTAAGTTAATTGAGTCTCCTTTGCTATCTTTGAATTCCGCGCTGTAAGGTAGGTTTTCGTCATAAAAGTTACTTAGACATAAGTGATTAAATAACCGTAAGGAAGTTTAATATAAAACTGGTGAGTCTTAGAACTTGTTATAAATCCATAGGCGTCTTCTTGAACTTTAAGGGTCCTGTTCGGGTTTTCTGTCTAGGGTCTATTTTATGATCCCAGTTCCATAACGTGAGTTTTCAATTTAATTAATAACCGTAACTTTGGGGATTCTAGCCTAGGTAGTTATCTTCATCATCTGAGTTAATCTAAGTTTTTATTTGTTTAATTAGTTAAAGTAATTAGGTTAAGGTTTTATTATTAAATTAAGTGGTAATGATTATGTTTTATTATTATTATAATATTTAGGGTTAGGGTTTTATATTTTATTAATTACTTTGTTATTAGTTTAATTAAAGTAATCATTAGTTAATTATTATTAAGTTTTAATTATTAGTATTAAATTCCCCCTTAATTATTATTAATAAATAGTAGTGTCTTGTAGTTGAGTCTTGTTTGCTCGTTTCGTAATTTAAAGAGTCTCATGGGTTCAATATCCGGACTTACTTAGCTGTACTAGAGTCGATCGGTTCACTTGCCGATTAGTAGTTTAAGTTAAGTTTAAGGATCTAGAGTATTACTTAGTGTCTAGATTAGTATAATTTTAGTTAATAATTATTTGACTACTTTTAGCACATCATAAAGATTGTGACGATTGATTGATATTTCGGAAATTCAGAAGCCTATTAAAGTAAGCCTTATCCTACCGCTGTCAGGTTTGTTCATTTATTTACTTTTCTAGCTATATAGTAAAAAGTTATTCTTCTAAGTACTTTTTCAACCAACGTTTTTACTAATAATCTTTTAACAAGTAAAAAGAGATAGACATAAGTAAAACCAAAAGATTATCATTATATGAAGCAAAAGGATAATCTTGACTTCGTCTTGAAACTCAGGATCCCTCCATCAGGAATATCTAAAAGTTTTCCTAAAAGTGATTATCAAAGGCTTCTTCCTGAAACTCAGGATCCTTCCACCTTGATTATCTATTATTTTAAACGACATAAAAAGTAAATTGTTTCAAGCATCACCACAAGACAGAAAAGTAAATTGTTTAACAACCATATCGAATACCATCAAACAAAAGTCATCAAAAAAAGAGGGGCTTGGGTCTTGTCTTCATCATCCTTAACTGCCCATCCAAGAAACCAGCTGCCACCCTAGCCTGCACCACCTTGTCTCCATCTCCAGCTTGCACCTCAGCATCTCCAGCCTTCACCTCAACAAACTTGCTTGACTATGTGGGATCCACTTAAGAAGCTAAGCCCAATTCAGCCCTAATCTCTGCCTCCGTCACCTTTAAACCTTCAAGATCCCAAGAAAACGCATCAAATCCGGGCTAGCTGGCCTCATTCGTCAGCTTGATCCTGGCGCAACAAATGGAATGAACAACATGCATCCTAAGTTGGGTCTTGAAGTCATTCACCTCCTTTGCATGAATAGCCTTGAGGTAAGCATGATACCACTTCAAGTGATTAAATTCACTGGCCATGTTCTCAATATAGAGAGACTTAGCCTCGACAATGCGGTTGTGATAACCCACTTTCAGCTTCCGCACTTTGACCTCGTGTAGAGAATCTTGATAAATCTTAGTCAAGTGTTGGAGACCCTACAAAAATAAAAAGGTATGATCAATATAATAATTATCCACGAATAATAAAAGTTGCAGGATCCTAACCTGGATGAGGAGTGGCTCAATATTGTCAAAGTAGAGTGAGTTGGTAGTTGTTACTGGTGCCTCAATAGCTTTTCTCTTCTTGGAAGTGGAAGCTCTGGACGGTGAAGCTGGAGGAAGCATCTTGGAGACTTCAATAATGGTAGATTCCATCTTGGAGATGAAGCTATCCAGAACGTCCAAGCCTAGTCCTTGGCCTGCTATAACACAAAATCAAGATCCTAAAGACAACAATATCCCAAATATTCGGAAAGGATATGGATGATGATCTTACCTGGCATAGTTCCGTTTAATGATTGCTCAGATTTTAAAGAAATCAAGACCTCAAGCTGGAAGGAGCTTTCTACCTTGGGAATTCCCAAAATAACCGGAATCCTCTTCAGAGCGCCGGGCGTAGGAGTCACGAGATCTGAAACTTCACTTAAAATAGCAGATAAAAAAAAGACAAGTATCGGTCATATTCTTTAATCCTTAAAATCCTTGATATATTTCCTACCCTTCTAAACCCATCGGTAAGGAAGTTTTTCTCTTCCGAGAATATAATCCTTTTGGACGAAGGAGAACCTTCTATACCATTGCCCGTTGTTTCTTTTTGTTTCTAGGACCAGGGGGAGTTGGCCGTACTTTAATTGAAGGAAAATTCGACAAGATCCATGGGTTCTAAGGTTACAAATGGCGGCCAAATCGGATACGCGCAACTCGATCTTATGGTTGTCATGAGCTTATTAAGCATATAGAGAATCCTCCACAACATTGGCATGTATGAAGTACTAAAGTTCTAACAATATACTCAACAAAACTACATTATTACACTAATATATATACAAAATACCTGACCATCACATCCCCACACTTATCTTTTGCTTGCCCTCAAGCAAACTTTAAAGTAAACATCAACCTCCATCACATGTATGTCAGTTATCGCCATTAATACTAGTAAGGTTTAAGGTCATACTCAATTTCCTAGGCTGACACTTTCTAGATTGACAACTCATAAATATAAATATTAATGCTAAAAAAACAATAGAGCCGCCCAGATGAGTGTACTTAGTTTTCGGTTAAGGCATACATGTTCATACCCCTCACACTATCAACACTCCCCTCGGTTTAATATCTGGACTAACAAAAGATGTGATAGTATATTTCTCTGCCCTTAAATACCAAATATTAGTTACAACTTAATAAGCTTGCAGGTGAGTCTTATCTCCACCCATTACCCACCGTTGCATAAAGACTCGGACTAAGGTTTTGCTGGGGATTAGGTTTGGGTGCGGAATAGGCATATTTAGTGACTAAGGTGGATGAAACCCAGTTTAACAAATACAAAAACAACTATTCGAAAACAAACAAACTGCTAATTACATAACTGAATATAACCATACTTCTTTTTGGATTTTTTTAATGCTGGATTTTCAATATTTTTTTAACTGATAAAACAATACACTGAAACAAATATATATATACAACTCTGACATTCACATATTTACAAATCTACTGAGACATACGTACATTATGTATTATGCTCTGCAACTGACTATACACAACTCGATAACGAACTGGATTTCATCACACATGGTTAACAAATAATGAAGGCCAAGGCTGAAATAGTGTGTAATGTTCGATTTAGCAAATAAAAAGGAATACGGTCCAAACAGGCTCCTAAAGGGATAATGTTGGGAAAGGAAATTTATTTAGTAGGGGAAAATGTATGTACGGGTTTTCTAAAGTCCTAATCTCCATACATGTGGTGATATTAAGATCTCGATAAGCATGTGACAAGCAAGTTCTAACTCTGTAAAACATACCGGTTTCCCTCAATAAATGATAAGACATGTTTTATATTTATTATATAATATGTGTATTAAGTATAAGGGGCCATCTCACAATATGTCTTGAATTATGGGCTGCCGATATGAAACATGTATACCCGTCCCCTTGACTCGTTATTCCCGCCTAAACGACCCCATTTTCAACTTCTCTTTTTGAAAACATTTGTGAGTAAAACCATCGAGAAGCTGAAAAACCAACCATGACCAGAAACCTATAACTTGGCATTAATGACAATAATTAACAGTTAACAACTTTGGTTTCCGAACACTCTTCGAGGTACTATTGGGCTAAAAGTTTTAAAATTTCCCCATCCCCACACTTGAGGTTTACATTGTCCTCAATGTTAAAATATTTAAACAATTAATGAACATTTGAGGACTCCCCCTTGAAATTGAATGTTTAACAAATTAAAAACTCGGGGCTCAAATGTGATGGTTCTACTAGCAATTATACAATTACACTTCTAACACTCAAAATTAAAAATAACAAAATAGAGTATGAAACTGAAATCACCTGATATAAATGACCATGCAATGCAAAACTGTGGCTCGTAAACACTCGTGCACACTCGTCTCATCCAAATACCACAAACTAACAACCGAACCTGGATTAACCACATCAAAAAGAACATGAAAGCACTCCGGGTAGCTAAACTGAAACCTCGTTTTCTGACAAAAACTTTATCGAACACATCAAAATCCCAACTTTTCTCATGAAGAATCCCCACAATTAACTTTTGCTATGATGGTACGTTTAAAATACAATTAGTTATAGAAAAACTAAAACAAAATGAAACTAAAAATATACAAAATGTACAATTACCACCCTTTTGAAACTTTTATGGTAGGCGTCTGGCCCGCTCCCGTGCAACCTTCTCATTATATGCACATTTTTCTTCAATCGTTTGTTGCCAGTCTTCCAATAGGCCAGGTGTAGGTTCCTGGACGGATCGTACACGGGATGTCTCTAACAACGCAGGTGCGGAATCCCTGCGTAGATAGATACGAGTGTAGAGTATGTAGAGATCGAACACGCAAGCAATAAACCAACCACGTTATATTGATAACAACCACGTGACCCGAGGTCACTGTTACAGACTATGACACGAAACACGTTCACTGAACAACTGAAACAAAAACCTGAACGACCAACACATAAACTGTTCCGCTGAACAGTTTATATATACGACAACTTCGCCACAGGCGAAGTTGTCAATAACTTCGCTGATTCAACAAGTTCGCCATAGCGAACTTGTTGACAACTTCGCGTATTACACAAATAAACATAATCAAAACATAATTGCATTACAGACTCGATTACAAATGCTAGACTATGAACTACTGACACACATGTACCAACAGACTCCCCCTTGGCAGTAGCTTCATATCTTGATCTTCAAATCTTGAGTCTTGTAATCTTGCATCTCTACGCGTGCGCTCCTTCTCTAACACATACCGACACCACCCGTTGATATTTCCTAGCTTGATCCTTCCAAGCGGAATGTAGAAGATCTTCTTCTCGTTGAGCACTTTCAGATCAGCCTGCGATAGATTAACAAGATGCATCGGGTCGTAAACCCGAAGTACTTCTTGTTCATCCTCATCTTCCATTACCGCCTCAGCTGTCTCACAATCCACGTACCACCATTTTAGATCTTTGAGCACGTCCTTGGGCATGAACTTCATCGGTACTTCTTTAAGGCACCGGATCGGTTTGTATTTCATAACCATCCAAGGTTTTCCATCAACTCTCAGACCTCTATCCTTGTCTTCGACAAGTTTCCCCTTTTGTGGTTTCAGTAGCTCAAACTTTTTCTCTTTAACGCACTCTTTCCACACGATCTTCGCAATGATTCTAGCCATGTTGTCTTCACTTCTGTTTACCAATCCCAATCTGGCTAAATCTTTTACTTCACATTCTGGCAGTGTGTTTAGAGATCTCAACTTTCTCTGTAAGTACTGAATGCCATCGTATCTCTTGATCACGAAGAGCCGCAGCTGCTCGTCGTATAACCAGCAGATAATACCTTTCTTGGCTTCCGCGTATCCCTTAATATTGTAACTTTTTCTGAACATCTTAGGGACCGCCGGCTTCTTCGTCTTTACGAACCAGTGGGCACAACCTTCCTTCCATTTCGGTTGTTCCTCCCACTCAGCATCTTCCTCCACATTCTCATCACCCAACACTGGTCTCTCAACCTCCGGAATCTCATGTTCCACGGAGTCATCAACAATCTCACCTTCTTCCAACACGTTTTCAACCGTAATCTGCTCTCCAATCCTCTCGATCTCATCAACTGGCAACACATCATCTTCAATCATAAACTCATCATCCTCCTCATCCAACTCTTTCAATGCGTCGATAACATCTTCAACATCAGCATCATCATCACCAGCTACCACGTCGTCACCAGCTGCATTTGTAGACTCCCCCTCAGCTGTGGAAGCCCCAAGAGCCTGAGAGGTTCTTGGCAGCTCACCACCTGCACCTTCCGGTGCATTGGGATCATTGTCATGATCTTCTCTCCGTTTCGTCCTCAACTCATCTCCCCTACACGTCTTCTCCCCCTGAGATGCCAAGAATGCCTTGAAGGCATCTATCACTTTTCCGTGTTCAACCAGGAGGGCTGCTTGTAGTCGATTGGATTCCACTAGGCTCTGAATGGTCTTTGTCTGATCAGCAACAATCTGCTCTAGTGATGTAATCCTCTCGGAATCTGAAGTAGACGTTTGAGTTGGTGGGACATCAGCAGCAGAAGTGACCGCAGGTGGTACACTTGGTAACCCTGCAGTAGTAGTGACGGTCGACTCCACAAATCGTGCAACCACCACCGGTGTAGTAAGCGATTGGGGTGGTAGAGACACAACTGCTGGGGCCGACGTCTCGACAGCAGTAACCTGTGCTGTAGTAGGAATAAGAGATATACCAGACAAGGCAGGTGGAGCAAAACGTACCAGCCTCGAAGATTCTCCAGCTCCGGAACCCATACCTGTCCGTTCTCTTCGTGAACGTCTGAGCACAATCTGCACTGCCTCCTCTTCATCAATTTCGTCCTCATCCTCGTCTACCGTTCTCGGCCTCTTTCCCGTAATTCTCTCCCGAGACACCATAAGTCGTCTCGCTTCAGCAAACGTTTCGTCTAGATCGGAGTCAGCTACCGAAGTAACTGCTCTAGTAACATCCACAAACTGAGGACCCGAGACATCCATATCAAACACACCCTGTACGCCAAAGGCAGCAGCAAGATCAACATCCTCAGCAGTAGACACAGCAGGAGATACCGCAGCTGGCACAGCAGCAGAGGCAACAGTAGATACAATAGGCGCAGCTGATACAGCATGTGGTGCTGCCGCCTGATGTGGCTGTGGGTCTCTGAACTCGTCCCCTCCTGCAGGAACATCCCCGGGTTGATAAGATACCCGAACAGTGGAGTATGCCTGGGACGCAGCTCAGGCTTGCTACGAGTGCTCGAGGTGCGGCACTGAGCAAAGATACGTTTCGTCACACATTCGACGTATCTTATTGGGCGTCTTTGCGGTAGCGACGGAGCGACATGATTCAAAATCATTTGTAAAAAACGAGGATACATAGTGAATCGCTCGCGCGCCACAGCCCTTCGCTGACGATCAATCTCGTAGAAAATTAGCTGACTAAAAGAATATCTGCGGTTGTAAGTCAGCGCTATCATGGCCGACTGCATCGTCGCGCCCATCCCATCTGTTCCTGCCTTCTTGCCGGACATGCATACAATCAACACATGCATCAGGAAGCGCCACTGATCCAGCAGAAACCCTTTCCTCCTCTGCGAGTCCCCCAGCGGACCCGAATAACCCATCCTCAAATAAGCTCCATCCCGGAAAGGAGCTACGAACTCCGTTGGGTCATCTCTTGTTTCTTCACCGAACTGCAGAGCCAACCGTATGTCTTCCGAGGAAAACTGTATGTTATGACCATTTACGGTTGCTCGCATCACCGGAGGCTCAGGCCTGCAATCATAGTACACTGTCTGCCAAAAGTCTTCAATGTTAGGCAGAGAAATGGGCAGTGTATTTGTGAGCGCGTGAAAGACTCTTGATCGCAGGAGAAACGTGATAATCTCCCTGTAGTCTTCTACGCCTCGTGCGTCTGGATCTAAAGTGATGTACTGGTTATGTGCTGGAAAGAATTGTCTTTGATCATCACCGTCGTCACCACCAGCACCTCCAACAGCAGCCATATCTGCACAAAACAAAACAAGTTAGAGAACAGTTAAGCAAGTAACAAGTTCGCATTGTACCACGTGCGAAGTTGTGAATAAACCTGTACAGGCGAACTTATAGGTGAGGCGAAGTTGGGAACAACTTCGCGTCAACTGTAAGTTCGTCTAAAAACTGTTAAGTAAAATGGTATAGGCGAAGTTGATGATAACTTCGCCTTATCACAACATCGCCACTGGCGAACTTGAGTTCAAGGCGAAGTTACGGATAACTTCGCCACAGGCGAAATTAATATCCTGGCGAAGTTGTGGATAACTTCGCCTAAACCTTAACTTCGCCTGAATCTGAAACGGCGACTGTTCAGATTCAAACGGAATAGATCCGATGATTTCGGACCGATTTGACGATCCAGGAGTGAAGAACAACATATAGTAATGGTGTTAAGACGTAAAGCTCGTCCATGAACACGTAACACAAAGGTGAAAAACTTGGTTTTGAAGGTTCGACGACCCGAGGTCTCGAACCGGGTAAAATTATAACGAACGAGTATGTTTGGGAATGATATTGACAACACATACCGTGAATAAACACTAGAAACTGAAACAAAGATCAAAATCGGAGAGTAAACAAGATCTCGGATAATATGGTTTTGATAGTATGTTCGCCGGAAAATTTCAATATATGTTACTGTTCCTGTTTCAAAGTCCTTATATAGGACTTAGTTGGTTCAGGCGAAGTTACGTTTAACTTCGCCTAGGCGAAGTTAAGCACAACTTCGCCGAATTCAACAACTTCGCCCGTAATTTCAAAATCAGCCCCTTAAGTTTGAATAATCTAGCACTTAACATTAGAAGTTTCCAAAAAGAGTTAAACAAAAATGATCATGTCCAAGTAACCAGTTTTACAATAACACAACTACAAAAATAGGAAAACTTATAAAAATTTTAACGAAATAAGGGATCAAATTTCAGTCTAGTCAGGGACCACTATGTTTTAGAAAAGATCCTAACAGGAATCATACTAACTATGTGACTGTCACTTGGATCCGTGTTTAGCTGTATTATGACATAGAGAAACAGGTTGTAAGCATGTAAATAATTTAAATGGTTTTCATCGTTTCTGTGATACGGATTAAGGTTCAGTTAAGCTCAAAATTTTAAGTGGGCAACAACTCAGAGATAATGATGTCTTCTATCTATTCTCAAAGCGTATTTGGCTATACCCAAGTCACCCCGTATTGACTTCGACCCATAGTGTCTGATTAACTTGTATATACTCGTTGTCTGCTTCCCGTTCTCTTCTTACTCCAGACTTGAGAAGTCTTGATTGTTACTATGTCTCATAAGTACTAAAAATATACATGCATTTTTTTTTTTTTTTTTTTTTTTTTTAAACCAAACATTCTTATTGACTTCGGAGTACTAAACTACTGCAAGTCCCGAATCTGGATCACTGCAGTGTCTTGAAATGCTTTCTTCACGGGAATCAGAACACTCACGGGCTCGTGTATGACTGGGTAGTCACTTTTCTGCCTATCATTCGGAAAGATATGTGTGAAGGCATTCAAAACTCTTAAGGAGTTTCCACGTAAATTCGAGTAGTTTAAGTTAGTATCACATACACTTTTACGCACCATAAAAATTACCATGACATACAATGACTGTTCTAAAGCCTTTTAAGCCTAATAACTTCACTAGTTAAGCACACACAATCAGTATATATATCATTTTCCAAGGTTGGATCAATTTTCTGTTAAACACAGCAAAGAACTTCTTACGAAGTATTAGACTTGAAAAGTAATTTCATTTCCCTATAAAATTTTGATTTCAATCGCCCCGATCACGTCAAAGTCGTCAGGTAAACGGCTATCCTGAAGATCCAATGGATCAACTGGACCGACCACATACAAGTATGTGTCCTTCTTACTAAGAATGACCGACTAATTTTCAGCAACTGAAAGAACACATGTCATAACTGCCCCGGTCACTTTCAGTCTTCCGGTTAATGGCTATCCTCATTCTCTAAGTCGAAACGAGGACCAAAACATATCCGAGGATATGTCCATCAAACTGAGGTAACCGACTAATTTTAAGCAATAATGACACAAAATTTTTAATAATTTTTTTTAATTTTTTTTTTTTTTTTTTTTAAATAAACACAAAGGCCTGGTTACTCGGGATTGATCATCCCGTTCAGCTCAATTAGGTTTTGAAATCTGGATTTATCAAACGCTTTTGTGAACAAGTCAGCAAAATTTTCAAGTGTATCAACTTTTTCGATCTTGATCAGTTTCTTCTCAGCACAATCCCGTATGAAGTGATGACGAATGTCAATATGCTTAGTTTTACTGTGCTTCACGGGATTGTTAATTACTGAGATGGCGGCAGTGTTATCAATTAAAATAGGAGTGAGTAAGAAATTCAGACCATAGTCGCGCAATTGTTGCTGAATCCACAAAACCTGAGAGCAGCAGTTGGATGCTGCCATGTATTCAGCTTCGCATGTTGAAATTGCAACTGATGTCTGTTTCTTGCACTGCCAGGAAACTAATCTTCCTCCAAGAAACTGACAGCCTCCTGTGGTTGACTTCCGACTCTGATTGCATCCCCCATAATCAGAATCTGTATATGCCACTAGTTCAACATCTCCTCCCTTCGGGTACCACAACCCCAGCTTCGACTTGCCCTTGAGATACCGTAGTATCCTCTTTGCACCTTTCAAATGAGATTCTTTCGGATTTGCCTGAAAACGTGCACAAAGACAAACAGCAAACATTATATCAGGCCTAGAAGCAGTTAAATACATTAATGAACCTATTATCGCCCGATACAGAGTTGGGTCCACATCTGCGTCACCATCTGATTCAGCACCCAATTTGTGATTGACGCAGATGGGAGTATCATATGGAGAACTGTCCTCCATCTTGAATCTTTTCAGCACATCATGAACGTACTTCGTTTGATGAATGAACATCCCGTCCTTCTTCTGATCAACCTGCAATCCTAGAAAGAAAGTTAGTTCACCCATAGCACTCATCTCGAATCGTTTCTTCATGACAGCTTCAAAATCCTGACACATAGATACTCTTGATGCAGCAAAAATGATATCATCCACGTAGACTTGAACCAGTAGGAAGTCACATCCTTCTCTCTTCACAAACAACGTACTGTCAATCAATCCCCTTTCAAAACCATTTTCCAGCAAGTAGTCCGATAACGTTGAATACCAGGCATGAGGTGCCTGATGTAACCCATATAACGCCTTGCTCAACCTGTATACGTGATCAGGAAAGTCTGGGTCAGGAAAACCCGGAGGTTGCTCAACATACACAACCTCATCAACTTTCCCATTTAGAAACGCGCTCTTCACATCCAACTGAAATACCTTCATCTTTTTAAATGCAGCAAACGCCAAAAACAATCGAATCGCTTCTAACCGGGCGACAGGAGCAAACACCTCATTGTAATCAATACCCTCTTGCTGATTAAAACCTTTAACAACCAGCCTCGCCTTATTTCTTACGATAATTCCCTTATCATCTCTCTTACACTTGAACACCCATTTTGTGCCTATAGCATGCACATTTCTTGGTTTTTCAACCAAGGTCCAAACTTCCATTTTCTCGAACTGAGCCAACTCTTCTTGCATGGCCTCGACCCACGAGCTGTCCTTTAAAGCCATTTGATAATTCTTTAGTTCAATTTGGCTTATAAAGCAGGAGTACAAACATTCATTCATTATACCCGTTTCTTTTATGCTTGTAAAAACACAGGTGTGCTCATTCAAGCTAATTCTGGTTTGTACACTGGAGGACACATCACCTATAACGTTCTCCAATGGGTGATCTTTGTGAATTCTCGTGGTCGGAACAGCACCGACATGTAAATTGTCTTCCAAGTTTGAAGAGATCTCATCTATGGTTGTTTCTGGCTGAGAGTGAAAATGATTGATAAACTCATCTTCAGTTGAGGCCGCAGGGGTATCGATAGGGTTTGATGTGGAAGGTTGAGATTTCTCAAACATCTGATGTTGCAATAGATTCTCTTCCTCATCAAGTATCATCTTCGTCACAGCTCTTTCGTCTTCTTCAGAAATTTCCAAATCAGGTACGTTAAACGACTTAAAAAGTTTAACATAATCGAAAAGCTCAGCAGGTCCATTGCTTGGTTTTGGCGGTTGGTAACTAGTAATGTCGGTGTTACAAACCACCTCCACCTTGCAAGTCGACGTATTGAAGACCCGTCTATTGGGAGTCCCAACAACATAACCGACTAGGATTCCCTCATCGGCTACTTCACCAAATTTCGAATTAGTCTTCAAAATCGAACAAGGAGACCCAAATGGTTCAAGACCGCACAAGTTGGGCTTCCTTCCGTGCATAAGCTCGTAACAAGTTTTTCCAAGTTTCTTAACTGTTAACACCCTATTCAGAACATAGCAGGCTGTAGCAACTGCTTCAGCCCAGAACATCACAGGAAGCTTCGAGTCTGCCAGCATAGTTCTGGCTCCTTCAATTAACGTTCGGTTCTTCCTTTCAGCCACTCCATTCTGTTGCGGAGTATACGGAGCGCTGTATTGATGTTCAATTCCCTTCTGAAGACAGAAAATTTCCATTTCAAAGTTCTTGAACTCTGTCCCATTGTCACTTCTGATGAATTTAACTGATTTACTCACGACGTTCTCAACTTTTGTAATAAGATTCTTCACCATTTGAGCCGTCTCATCTTTCGTTTTCAGAAAATATACCCACGAATATCGCGAGTAATCATCAGTGATCACCAAGCAGTAAGAGGTACCTCCTAGACTTTGTACATTCACGGGACCGAAGAGATCCATATGAAGTAGTTCTAGAGTACCGGCAATAGAATTAATCTTCTTGGTGAGATGGGATTTCTTGTGTTGCTTTCCCTTCTTGCATGCTATACATTTGTCTTCAAAGTTAAAACTTTTTAAGGGAACACCCATCACAAGCCCATTCTTGACAATGAAGTTCATCTTCCGAAGATGAATATGTCCCATTCTCCTGTGCCATAACTCTGATTCTGATTCGCTTGCTTTTGTCATTAAACAGGATTCTCCAGTGGCCATTTCAGTAGACCTCATATCCATTACATATGTATTCGTTTCACGTGGAGCTTTCATTACTATCCATTCGTCTGGTATTTGAAAACCAGGCTTCAGTACGATCGCTTCATTCTTTGTGAAATGGACAGTGTAATCTTTATCACAAATCTGCGACACACTCAGCAGATTATGCTTTAACTCCTCCACAAAATTTACATTCTCAAGTGTCATTCTCCCATTCGACACAGTTCCTCTACCGGTAATCCTACCACCGCTCTCACCAGCAAAACTAACTCTTGCTCCCTGAACAGGTTTTAAATCTTGCAACAAGTGTTTGTTGCCTGTCATGTGCCGGGAACAGCCGCTATCTACAATCCAAAGATTGTTGGCAGCCCTGTTCAACTGTTCCTGCACAATAAAACAAAGAGTTAGAATCTTGGGACCCAAGACCAATTGGTCTTGGATCGATACGTCCCGTACCCTGGCTTTCTCAAGTTAGCATCAGGATAATTTCTGTAAGTCCTGTAAGGGAATCTCCTTGCAGATTGAGGGTAAAGCCTCCCAAACCTTTGAGAATTGAAAGTGTTATATCTTGTGGTTTGGTTGTAAAACTGAGGTCTGTTTTTATGAAAACTTGAATTCGTCACATTTTGGCATTTTGTAAAGTTTTCATTTTTAGCAGTATCAAAATGACGCTTATACTCAGTTTTGTTTGACTTCACACCTCTGAATCTCGGCTCCAGAGGGCAATCTGCAACTAAATGCCCTAATTTGTTACATCTAAAGCAACACCGACTCTCCATTTTCTTGTCAAATGTTGGTTTGGATGTAGAGGCAGTGTTACCAGCCGTTCGTCTCACATAAGGTGGGACGTACGGATTGAGTGGAGAACTCTTTTTAGAAACTTTATTTTTATCTCCATCGGTGGGTAACCCTACCTTCTCTTTTGTCTGACCAGATTCGGACAACTTATCCGAATCCGATGAGACTGGACTTGAAACAGAAATATTCACATTAGAAACAGGCGAACTTGTTTCGCCACAGCTAACACTTGGTTTTACACTTGTAATCTTGATTGGAGTTGTCTGAGGAACTTCGAAATCAACAAATTTCTGAACACTCGGATTATAAGTATAGTTGTGGTTAAAGGGTGGTGGAACTTCATTATATCCGATTCCTCCCCTCTTTGCAGAGGTACCTGGATCACTCACGAGGTGATCAAGGATGGCCGAGGAATTCCGGAACTGCTCAAGTTTGCGGTTCAATTCCACCACCTTCACCTGGTGGTCAGCAATCTGTTTATCTCGATCAGCAATCAATTTTGTTTTTTCCTCTAAAACTTCATAACTAAGATCAATTATTTTAATTTTCTCAGCAAGTTTAATTTTTAAGCTTTGAATGTCTTTTTCACATGCTTTTATTTTAATTTTATAACTCGTTTCTCTTGCTTTCGTAAAATGGTGATCTTCTTTAATAGTTTTAAAGTCAGCATCTAAACGGACATACTGATCAGTTATCGTTTTAAGTTGCTCAGACAAATTCTCACAACTAGTACAAATATTCTTAGTACTTACCTCGGAGCGATTATCCTTGTCATCTGCCATGAAAGCTGTTTCTTCTTCAGTAGCTTTCTCAATTCCATCAACCTTCTCACATTCTTTAACTTCAGCCTCAGCCATGTTCGCTTGCTCACCAGAACCACTTGAATGCGAGTTCCAGTTGTACTCACCTGCTTCTCTGGTCAACATGGCGTTAATCTCTCTGTTAACTCCAGAGTGTTGTGTAGGCCGACCTTGTCCTCGTTCAACCCTCTCATTTCTGCATTCCTTGGCAAAGTGCCCGTACTGTTGACAATTATAGCACCTTACCTTGGATTTGTCGAACCCGGGCCTACCACCAACAAACTTTCTCCCAGTTTTGTTCATAAACCGTTTTACACGCCTCACAATCATTGCCATTTGCCATTGCAAATCCATCTCCTCCAGATCATCAGCATCGATCTGGTCGTAATCCTCATCAAGAGCAGCAGGGTCCACAATCTTCCCCTGGATGTAGTTTTCATAGGAAGCAATAAATGATGCATAGACTGCAAACTGCTCTTCAGCAGATTTTACACTCATAGGCATCTTGGAATAATTATTGCTTGAGGCATTTGCAGAAAAACCACTTGAGGATGCTTGAGGCTTTGAAGTACTTGATCCTCCAGCAACGAAACAGACATCACCATTCGAGTTTACAGAAACGTTTCCTTCATGAGAAGAGTCAGAACCTGACTCCCCTTTTGAGTAATAAGCAGCAGATTCAGGCCTCGAACTTGAGCCTGAGTTAACCTTTGCACCATACATACCAGGGTCTTGTATCTGATCTGTTGGTGTTTCTTTTCGAACCATATTAAGCTCATAAGTTCTGAGCTTGTTTACTGCCGTTTCAAGATCACAATTTGGAAAGTCTCTGTCTTCCCTCATAAGAACGGTGTACATTTCCCACTTCGGTGGGAGAGCATCGAGAAGCTTTTCAACGATCTCTTCTTCTCGGTAAGCAATTGAATAATTGCTAAGCTCTGTCATTAGATGATAGTATCTCGTGATAATATCATCCAGTGATTCATTCTTCAAAAATTTGAAGACGGAGAACTGGGTTTTTAAGAGTTTGATCTTTGATGCACGGATACCCACATTCCCCTCGAATCTATTTTCAAGAGCATCCCAAAGCTCTCTCGCAGAAGTGTACTTTCGGAACGTATGGAGAACCTCTTGAGGAAGTGCCATTGTTATCGCAGCATGGGCCTTGCTTTCGGCCTCGTACATTTTCTTTTCTTCCTCCTCCATTTTGTTGTACTTCTTAACCACATCGCGACCTTCGTATTGCGCAGTTGGAGGGATATATCCATCCTGGATGCACACCCACATTTTGGCATCCTGGTATTTGATGTATTGGATGAATCTGTCCTTCCATGCCACGAAGTCAGTTCCTTTCATCAGCCTCGGGGCCTTAGTGGCAGACCCCGCTTCTACTTCCATCTTGACCAAATCGGAGATGTTAATTGACGACATCCTTGCGAAAACCTGAAAATACAAAAAAATATTTAAAACAGCTCAGTAGGCGAAGTTAAGAATAACTTCGCTTGAAAGTTAACTTCGCTGAAAAGAGAACTTTGCTGAGTTCTTAAATTCGCTAGACTTGGCGAAGTTAAAAATAACTTCGCTTAGAATGAGCGAACTTAGGAGGTAAGCGAACTTGGGTGGAAAGCGAAGTTGCTCTGATACCAATTGTAGGTTCCTGGACGGATCGTACACGGGATGTCTCTAACAATGCAGGTGCGGAATCCCTGCGTAGATAGATACGAGTGTAGAGTATGTAGAGATCGAACACGCAAGCAATAAACCAACCACGTTATATTGATAACAACCACGTGACCCGAGGTCACTGTTACAGACTATGACACGAAACACGTTCACTGAACAACTGAAACAAAAACCTGAACGACCAACACATAAACTGTTCCGCTGAACAGTTTATATATACGACAACTTCGCCACAGGCGAAGTTGTCAATAACTTCGCTGATTCAACAAGTTCGCCATAGCGAACTTGTTGACAACTTCGCGTATTACACAAATAAACATAATCAAAACATAATTGCATTACAGACTCGATTACAAATGCTAGACTATGAACTACTGACACACATGTACCAACACCAGGATCTAGTCCGAACATCCTCAATCTCCACTCTTGATCATTTTGGTTGGGTGTATGCCTAACCTTCTTTTTCCTTGGTCGACTACCTTTCTCTACCACCTTCTCACTCTATTGTTTCTCAAATTCATTGTTATATGTCATGTCAATCACAAAACATTCCTCTTTTGTGTGATCCTTGTCCAAGGATACACACTTGTCAAAAAGAGGGCTAGTAGCATTTTCAAAAAATGATAACCGTTCATCACGGTCTCCACACTTGATTCCCAAAACCCCGTTAGCACAATCAATTACCGCATGTGTTGTGGCAAGGAATGGCCTACCCAATATGACTTGCAGTTGTGTATTATTCACACATTTAGCATAGTAAAGTACAAGAAAGTCAACTGGATAAAAAAAATTCCTCCACCTGAACCATTACATTAGTCACCATGCCCCGAGGGAGTGTATGAGTTTGGTCCGCCAACACCACTGTGGTGTTTACCCTTTTTAACGGGTCAAATTCAAATTGATCATATAAACTACCGGGCATGATACTAACACATGCTACAAGATCTAAAAGTGCCCGATCAGTTTTAAATTCCCCTATTTAAATTGATAAAAACAGCACTCCGGATCTTGGAATTTACTGAGGGTGGTATTATGCTACACCCATTCATCGTTTTTGTTGGTCAATTTACCATTTAAACATTTTTCACAAAAATATGTTTCATTTGCTTTTAAATTTGAATTATTTTGGGAAATCGTTTCATTTTAGCCAACACAATCACTCTCCTCATTAACGTCTTCCACCACCCCTTCAACAGACTGTGGTGGTGAATCAACTTCAACACTAGATATTTCAAAATTAAGTAAAAGACTTACCGCATTGATGTGCACATTGTTTCCCTTCTTGGAGCTAGAGCAGTATTGGTTTGGGTTAACTGTAGTATCACTCGGGAGTTAACCAGCACTGTTTTGCAACTTTGCCATGTCTGTTGCGAGCTACCAATCTGCTTTGACATTGCCTCTTCCGGTTTATCCTATAACTCGAACTTTTGCTTCGTTTCAGCTTTATGATCTGTCATAATGTACATCAATGCATCCAACTTTGATTGCACCGACTCATCCACATTTCCTGAGGACCCCCTCTGTTGTTCGTGATTACCCGATGAATTTCCACCCCGCTTACAGTCTCTTTTATACCCCTGATTCTGATTATACGAACCCTGCTGACCTCCCTGGCGATAATTTCCTTGCGATTTGTTCTGGTTCGATCCCTGAAAGTTCGAGTTTAACTGTGTAGACGCGCTCCCGTATCGAAAGTTTGGGTGATTCCTCAGACCCGGGTGATAAGTGTTTGAGTTAAACCCTTGGCCCTTAGAATCCCCATAAGCATAGTTAAGCTCCTCGGGCTCGTCCTCCTCGTCATCATAAAACTCGAGGCAATTTTCTGACTTACGCCCGAGTTCACCGCATTCCTCACAAACCGGGAATTTCACACCAACTTTACCAACCTCCTTCTTTTTACCCTTTCTGTACCCCACCAGTTCACGTTCCAATTCCTCAATTCTCTCGGATTCACTCGTGACTAACTTTACTGATCTGGAAGAAGTCTGATGTCTTCGTCTTTCTGCTGCTGCTGCCACTGCCTTAGTGTCTTCATACATAAATTCCAGAAAATCCCAGTCATCTTCCTCGGGTTGGTTCAATAGTTGACCATTAAACGAGGCTTTCAAGTGTTTTCTAACCTCGTATGTTAACCCATCCACAAAACACTTCACCAATTCCCACAATTCAATCTGATGATGTGGGCATTTTTTATCATCTCTTTGAATCTGGTGAATGCCTCGTGAAACAGTTCGCCCGGTAGCTGTGAAAAGTGGCGATTCTCTATTCGGGCCTCGTTGTCTTTGACTGTGAGTAATACTCGTTTAGGAACACCTGCTGCATCTCGGCCCAACTAGAATACTATGCATCGGTAGCGAGTTAAACCAGTGTTTTGCTTTGCCTTTTAGTGAAAACTGGAATAACCGCAACCGAACCTCATCCTGGTCAAACGTACCGTCACCAATCGACCCTCAAATAGCCGAAAAATCATACAAATGAGAATACGGGTCCTCATAATTCATCCCGTGAAAATGTGGCACGATGATAATGTAAGATGGTGAGAACTTAAAAGTCTGTTGTCCCGGCATTCGCACCTGTGGAACAATCCGGGATGCTCCATCTAAAATAGCCGGTCTAAACCGACTATTGCCACCCTGAACTGGGGCTACAAAATTCCTCATCCCCCCCCCCCCCCGGGAATTACGAAACCTCCTTTGTTCACCTGAATACCTTGAACTCTTTCGTCCCTTTCAGGGTGGTTAACTCTGTTTCTGCCCATACCATTTTATCCCCATTTCTGTTAACTGGTTCTTCCACCACTTTATCCCAATTTTCATCACCCTCGTTTTCTGGCTCAAATACCTCATTCCTTTTAACTCGCCTATTTACCTCATTATCAGCTTCAAAACCTTGGCCCACATCATTCTCTTCCCCCTCTTGTTCATATTCTGAATGCATACTGGGACGGTCGTCATCAAGATTAATCCGAACTCTGCGTCTAGGGGTGTTATGTGGGGCTGATGGCCCGAATTGAAATAGGTTTCGGTTTCTAGAAAAACGAGCTGAGTTGTTCGGGTTGTTTTGCTGGTTGGAATTTAATGGTGGAGGTGGGTTATTTTCTGGGTTAAAAATGTTATTTTTGGGAGTTGGTTCGGGTCTTGGTTCTGGTTTTCATTCTGTTTCTTGTTTTGGTTCAGGTTTGGGTTTTGATCTTCCATCTCTGAAGTTCTGTTTTGAGCTTGATTCTGCTGAGCTAGTCTCTCAATTTCGGGCTCAAAAACAAGCGATGACTGTATGCCCGAATGGCGGGTGTGCATAAACCTGTTACCTGCACCAAAAACGCACCCCGCGTAAAATGGAAAAATAAAATTTAAACTAAAAACTAAAAATTAAAACTAAACTTAAAACTAGAATAAACGCAAAAATCAAATAACACAAAAATCAAATAACACGAAAAACACTAAGCGCACTAACTCCCCGGCAACGACGCCATTTTGATGCTAGACTATCGCTATCTAGTAAAAAACAATTAAATCAGTTTCTAGTCACCTAAGCAAGCTAGGGTAAGTAAGGTGTCGAACACAAGGAGTATGTGGTCAATGTAAATCGTGCAAAAAAGTTTATGATATTATGAAGTTACAAGTTTAATTGCTGATCACACAAGCAAGTAAGTTGGGTTTAATACTGATTAAGAAAATTCACGAATTCAAAAAATTAACAAAGATGAATAATTCTGGAGGTTCAAGTATGTACTTTAACAGTTTCTCATGCAACCTAACAGATTAACTATCATTGATTAACACAGACTGACTAACGAGCTAAACCTTAGGCACCAACAATCGCTAACACACGGCACTGGTTATCAAATGGTCCCTGCCAGTGTGACTCAACTAAGGGAAATTGCATGCTTCATTGAATTCAACTAGTCAAAACAGTCCTATGAGCAATTATTATAGCAACCGACAAACTAATAGTTCTGATCAACGTAAACCTAAACCGACTAAATGCACAGCAATACTAAACATCGATTCTCATAGATTAATCAATAATATTTACTAAGTATTCGTTCTTAGTACATGAGAAAACTGATAATACAAACTTATATCCCGGGTATGATTCGGAGAAGACTAGCCGAGCATCGTAATCGATAGATCTTCAATTATGATGAGGAAGGCCAATAGGATTGATCAAGAGATGATTGGTAGCCCTGGAATTCACCCAAAATCATCTAATAGCTTCTGTAGGTCGTTATATCTGATTAGGGTTCGTAAAATAGAAGATATAGGTCAAAACCTGATTTTTCCCGTTTTTTATGTCGATAGCGATACGCGATGGTCATAACCTCATGCTTTCGCGTATCGCGGCCTAAGAAAACCTCATATTCAGATTCCTCTCATCGAGAAACCCAAAATTCATACATTATGGGTCCCGTAACTCATTTTCTAGCCAGGATATGCTCGTTTTACTTCTTGGTCGCGTTTTGTCAACCCATCTTGTTCAGTTTTGACATCGGCTTATGATTTCTCATCCATGCTATTCCCGAATCCTTGTTGCACTTCCCAAGACATCAAATCATGCTCCGATCTTTTTGAGATATCATTCCATGCTCGTACAAGTCTCAAATTTAGCATATTTGACGATCAATGACCTGAAATACAAAAGCATGTATGAAGTACCAAAGTTCTAACAATATACTCAACAAAACTACATAATTAATACACTAATATCTATACAAAATACCCAACCATCACTTTATACTTGTTTTTATCTGAGAATCAAAAGCCCTAACGTTAATTAATCAATAAATTAACGGATTTCACGATTAAGATTGTTAGGGTTCTTAGTTAAATTGGTTATCCTTTCTGTCTAGTTATATGTTTCTGTTTCTGGGTTACAACCATCTGATCAGCTAGAACAGTTGGTGGTGTTGTTGCGTTAAAGGCTTGTGGGCGTTGGGGACCCTGGTTCGAACCCCCTCAGCCCCGTTTTGATGGTTTATTTTTGGAATTTATTTTATTAATCATATTAAATGCATTAAATAACATTATAAATATTAAAAAAATCATTAAAATCTTATTAGTAACATTATATGTAATAACAAATTAAAACTTTTTCAAGACCGACATCAACCGATCATTATTTTTTTTCGAACTTTGGTTAAACATCATATATATGCACATGTATATGTAATAAATTTTTAAGATTGATGAAAGTTTTAATGTTTTAAAAGAGTTTTAAACTAAGATATATATCGACATTTAATCATGTTAATTAATACATTGAAATACATAATATATTTAATTATTTATATAATTATTTAGTATTTCGTAAAAAGTTTTATTTTATACACATTATTTATTATCTATTAATTTTATTTACACTAACTATTTTAAAAGAAATCTTTATTAAATAATAAAAATGCATATAAATACATTAGACGTATTTATAGTTTTAAACATTTAAAACAAACCTTTTTATATAAACAAAAGGTTTTACAAATATTTATTTAAGTATTTTTATGTATTTAAATCATGTTTATTATGATAAAACTTGATGATGAAATTTATAATAAAATAATAAAATAAATAGCCTTTGTAAGAATACCCGATCATCATCAAATCCCGAACCTATATTTTAGTTTTAGACTCTTTATTCAATTCGTATTTATTCCACAACTATTGTTACTTAGGATTTTCGTCAATAACTTCCGAAGAGCGTGACTCTTGTTCATTACCGTTCTTACCGCATTCGTTTATCTCTCGCTTAATTGCTAAGGTGAGTACCACATTCCCCTCTTTTTACTCGTTTTCTCACGTTTGGGGACATATGCGTAAATTATATTTCTTATATATACTTATACTCAAAACTGCAACTATTGTCTTATATGTTAACAATTTATACCTTACTTGTTTATGTGCTTATTTGCTTTACGTGAACCGCATTCGGAGAGGTCCAACATAATCTCATAATAGTATGATCATACGCCAGTCGTTATAGCCTTTGTGCTTCTTGATATCTCAGTTATACTTGCTTTTTTGGTTAATTTGTTATCCTCATATGAATTGTTGCAATTACTTATATTTATATATACTATATGTACATTTAAACAGATGTGTTGCTCACTCAACCTCGTGTTGACAAAACTACTTTATTTTCAACACATATGAAGGTATTCGTGTGATGTGAAGTAATTAGAAGATTACTTAAGGATGCATGCTAGAATAAAATATTAATGAGACAATATTATTTATTATTTATTATTTATATTTGTTTGATACATTATTGTTTTGTTTGGATATTTTATATATTTTGTTTTATATGCAATTTAATTAACATACCGAAATTTATAATATTGCTTGATAGTAACCTTTGAAAAGCTATGAGCAATAAATTCACGCCCCAGTATTTCCACCGTAGGTTGGGCTGTTACAACATGTTGAGATCCAAAGAAAGTATTGTGCGTATCGTAGCCGGTTGAATCACCGGGCTAAATATCTCAAGGTAATCAATGCATAATGTTTGAGACTTACCATTAACTATTAATTTGGCTTTATATCTCTCCAACGTACCAACAAATTTGTGTCTCAAGCCACATGCAATGAATAACCAGTTGCTCATCCGGATAAGGAACTAAATCCCATGTACGATTTTCTTTTAAACCTATATATTTATTAATCATGTTTCCAGTTAGGGTCGAAAAGGCTTGTTGGTAATTGGTCGGTATTGGGGAGATTGGTGGTGAATGATTAGTGTGAAAATTATAACGAGGATTAAGGTTTCATTATGCCTGATTTGGCGCGAGTGGTCATGGGATGTGCTATGGAGGTGACAGGTTTCGTTGGTTGTTCAATGATGGAATTAGGTTAGGGGGCCGGTGTAGATGACACGGGAGTTGGGAGTTAGGTTGTGTGAGATTCGGGTAAAGGATGGAGTATGGATATGGATTGATTAGTAGTAGTAGAAGGTGGTGTGGGTTGGCTAGGTGTATGAGGTGAGGAAGTGGCTGAGGTGTTGCAAAGTTGGGATGTGCATCAGTAGGAGAAAATGAGAATGATCAGTGAGAGGTTAGGTCATCATCTAGAAATTGATAACGACATTCGGGATGGGGTTCACTAAACGGAAAGAGAGATTCGTTAAATATAACATGCCGGACATGAGTACATTGCCGGTTTGGGGGTCAAAACAACGATAGCCCCTAAAATTGGGGGGGGGGGTACCCGAGAATTATACATGGCGTGGATCGGGGAAGAAGTTTGTGTGGCATGGTATCAGACATATTTGGATAAAATGCACACCCAAAAACATGAAGGTGTTTGTAAGTGGGGTGTTTTTGAAAAAGGGCATATGTGGAAGTAAGGAAGTTAAGACGTTTAGTGGGTAAGATATTATGGAGATAGGTTGCTTCCTCTACCCCAATTTTAGGAGGTAAGTGTGCAAGCGTGAGTACTGGATGGATAATGTCATTTAGGCATCGTAACATGCGTTCTGCCCGTCTGTTTTGCATAGAGGTTTGAGGGCATGAAAAACGAAAGACTAGTCTGTTAGTATTGGCAAATTTGTGGAATTCATGGTTGTCAAACTCTCCTCCTAGATCACATTGAAACGTTTTAGTTTTTCAATGGAATTAAGTTTCAATAAATTTATAGAATTTGAAAATATTAGTAAATGCCTCGGATTTAAATTTAATCGGATAAACCCAAAAATATTGTGAAAAATTGTGTATTAATACCATGTAGTATCTATAGTCGGGTTTACTGAAGACTTGTGGGGTCCATAAAATCACAATATATTATATCAAAAGGTGCAACAATAATAGATTGAGGATCCATAAATGGTAAACGTTTACTATTCGAAATTTGACAAGAATGATATAAATTATATAAAGTACGATTACAAGAAATAAATTGACGACTAGAATGTAAATTTAAGCCGTCTCAGAGAATTGTTAAAATTTTTAGGGCCGAATGAGAAAAAAAATGGGCCGGAGGAGAAAAAAATAGGCCTTAAGTAAAATGGGGTTTTCTATTTGGTTCAAACAATTTAATTTTAAAACGGTTTACTTGGTTAATTTGATTTGTGCAAAAAGAATTTTGTATAAAAATAGGCTTAAACAAATCTCAAGTGAGATTAGAACCTACAACTTTTTAGTTGGGAGTCATACCCTTTTGCTATTAGACCAGGCTAGTGGTTGTATAATTGAATTTAAACATTAATTCTACATATTGTTTTATAAAAATATATATAATTTTTTTAAAAAGAAAAAATTACGAGTCTAGCGGGGTGTCAGGCCTGGGGCCGTTGAACACCCTGCCCTAGTTGAGAGTCGGTCGTGCGACTTGCTTTTAAATTAATTTCATTTGGAATATAGTTCCAATTTAGATCAAATGATCTTTGTGTATATCATATACTAGCTATTATCCCCCGTATTCTGGGGGTGTAACATTTCAGATCTTTTGTATTTATATTCGTATTCGTTTACCTGATTCGGGAATTTAATTATGATCTTTATTAATAAAATCATGCATTTATCAGTAGTTAATTTTGTTTACCTTATTTGTTTAACATAGTTTATGATTTCATAACTTTCAATCATGTCAAATAGCCCTTAGAAACTCTTAAAATCTCTTAAAATGGCTAAATAACGCATTTTTGGGACTTCGGGGACTAAAACTATCAAAAATCAAAATCTGGTAATATTCACCCTTCGCGTAGCTCGAAGGATCACTTTAAAGGATCCATTCATGTAGCGCGAAGGAAACCCCCTTTATCCCTTCGGGTAGCTTAAAACCAACGTTGTTTCAACCAAATTCGTCTTCAATTCTCGTTTAATGTTAAATCCTTCCCTAAATGACCCCAAATCACGAAAATTGAGCTCCAAGATAACAATTATGCTATTGTAACATGTCTATGATCATTTTCTTGTTGATCAATCGAATTATAACTCTTATATTTAATCAAAACACGACCTAAAACCCTAGAACATTACTGCAACATTAACCTTCAACATTTCCCAAGTCTCCTCCTTCGGTGTTTCGTGCTTTCTACATCAATTTCATCACCCGGTTTGACTTTTGGTGTTCAAGAAACGTTTGACCATGAGTTGCTCCTAGTTCTAATTACTTTCTTGGTAAGTTGTCTTTTGCATTTTGAGGGTTGTTTTCTGATTTACAAAATCCTTCAATCAATTTATGAGATTGAGGGAGTCTCGGTGGTCAATTTGATCCCAACACATTAAGGGCATAATAGTCAAACGTAATTGACTTATCAGTTTCTCTACTTTCTGTTAGGAACTAGTATTCGGGCCAGGAGACCTATTTGTTCACTATTAAATTTTGAGTGTACTAGTCAAAACCCGACTCCCGGCTGGATGTTCGGAATCTGAATAGTACCAGCTCTCTTAAATCTCTCATAACTTGAGTTTTGCATATCCAATTAACCTGATTTCAATTGCGTTGTTCTCAGATTTAATTTTAGTTTATTGTCTCCAAGTTTCAGGTTCGTTCGGGCTAACTCCGACTACACGTTAAAAGTTCAGTTTCTCGATTTATTCTTATTATTCAATAAAGCTCGCCTAATTAATAAGGTGACAAATCATTCCCCACATTTATTATTCTTTTTAAGAAATATTTTGGGGACAAATGCATATCCATATTATATATTGTACACACTAGCAAACTGTGAATATTTTGTGTTGATCGATTGAATGACTAATTGCTATTTTTCTAGTTGCTTTAATTTATCGCATTCGGAGATGTCCATCATAATCAACCTAAAGTATGAGCATACGCCGTCTTATTAGCAAAAGCCCGATTCTCAAGGCAATGGTCAACCGACACCCTTATTTGTATTTATTTTGTCATAGTAACCAAAGCCCGATTCGTTAGACAATGGTCAACTGACACCAACTATTTGCTCATTGTTTCATTTATTTATGCTCACAATATTAGTTTTGCTAATTTATTCACGTATTATTATATCAAAGGTGGTGATTTTCTCACTCAACCTCGTGTTGACAATCTATATTATTTTGTATGCGTATGCAGGTTATCATTTGATTTGAAGCTAAGGTGAAGAATCATTTAGATATACCTTAAGCTATTAAAAGGCGATTATGTTTGATTTACTTGTTTTTAGATTTGTTTTGTAATTTGTTTGAACATGGTGTACCTGATTGGAATTCTGAATTTAATAACTAACTTAGATATTGTCATATTTAAATTGTATAATAGTGCATTGTGAGCTTTGAATCAATCGTTCTCACCCCGGCATTCCGCCATAATTTGGGGTGTGACAGATTGGTATCAGAGCCAAAGGTTGTAATATAGGTTGTTAGAAGTGCCCTAGTAACATGCTTAGGACCCCATACATGCTTATTTGACAACCTGATGTGTTCTAATTTTTTTATGTGTTTACAATTACTTATTATTTTAATCATGTACACACACAAACTCAAAGGATATTCAAAAAGACTTTATTTAATAAATTTATTAGATTGTTTTAATTTTAGGAAGTTCGTTAAGAATTTCCTTGTTTTGTTTTGTTTTGTTTTTTTTTTTTTGCTCCTTCACCTTAAAGCAATGGAGTATGACAAGTTATTGTAGTAACTGGAAGGTGGAGAGAGTTGTGATTCGAACCTTGTCAAAATGATTCCATGAATCAAAGGAAAGAGTATATTCCTTTCCCGGAGGATAACCCCACCACAGTACTCGATATTATAGCCCAAAGTGGAACAAATGTCTCACGACCGGAACATTAAGTGGTTAATGTGACCGGTTAAACTGTTACATTCCTTATACAAAAAACCGTCACGGTGGTTCGTGGTTAAATTTGGAAAAATTCCAAATATTTATATTGTTATTTTTACTTTTTTTTAGTGTATAGATGGGTGTAAAATCCATGTCAATCCATGGACACTCCAACTATCCATTTCTCAACCCGTTTTGATTTTTATATATTGTTGGAACATTATCATCCGTGGTGGTTCACGAGATGCTCCAACTACCCATACTTTTATTCGTTATTTCGTTATTTAATTGGCACAGTTAAAATGCCATGGAGAGTTCATGGGTCGTCCAACTCAATTGTTTTGATAATTCGTTAATTTGTTGGCCCATTTAAAATGTCATGGAACGCTCATGGGAGGCCAACACACCAATTACTGTTATGGTATTTAATTGGGCCACTTAAAATTCCATGGAACGCCCATGGGAGACCCATTCGCAAGCTTTATGTCACATTATTTAGTTGGGCCATTTAAACTGTCATGGAACGCTCATGGAGGCCAACTCACAAAGTATGTTCGTTATTTAATTGGATTTGTTAAGCTATCATGGGAAGCCCAACCCAATACAATTAAAATTTATTTTATTTTGTAAACTAATTCTAACTTTTAAACAACACTCATTTACTCATCTGACTATCTCACATTGATCACATTGTTTTACATCAACTCATAAAATTTTACACAACTTACCCTCTATCTTACAAATATCTATCTTTGGTTGTCGTAGAATGTCTTCTCTAAGAAATTAACGCCGTCATCAACTTCGTTCGTCTGGTTATCATGAACGTCGTATGGCTGGTTGAATCACCAAAGAGTTTGCTATTGCAATGTTTACCATCGTGACTCAGATCCAAAGTCTGAATTCTGATGGTTCTACTTCGTTTGATGCTCTAAACAAATTTCACTTCAAGAATTTCACTAGTGCTAAACCTCCCCAGTACCTTGGCGAGGAGAATGATGTGAAACTCCTCCAATGGTTTAAGAAAATGGAGAACGTGTTTATCCACTGCAAATGTCTGGACGCCAAACGGACTAAGTTCACCTCGAGCCTCTTTGACGAACGGGCTCACACTTGGTAGAACACTTTCAAAACCATCCAAGGAACCAAGTTTGCTATGGCCAGGCCTTGGGATGATCTCAAAGAATCAATGAAAAAGGAATTTTGCCCCGAAAATGAACTTCAAAGGCTTGAAACGGAGTTTTACGAACTCAAGCAAATTGGGGGTGATAACTCTACTTATTATAATTGTTTCAAGAAGCTCAGCCTGCTAGTACCCCACCTCATAACACCTGTGTCTCATGGTATTCGGAAGTATATCCGTGGGTTACCAACTATTTTCTGTGATGTCGTGGTTATTCATGACCCTCTCTCCATCGGTGAAGCTATTGCCCTTGCTGCTTCCCTTTCTGATGATTATGTTAGGGATGGGACCTTGTCCTGAAAAGATTCCAAACCTATCCCTGAAAATTCCAAAACCGAATCCTCAACCAATGCTAAGGCCAAACCCAAACCCACTTCGTACAACAACACTTCCCATCACAACAAGACGCATAAACCCAACCACCAAAATTATGCTATCAACCAAGCACAAGCCAATCCAACTTTCTCCAACAAGAAACCTTACATCGGTTCTCACCCGTTATGCCCCACTTATAACTATCACCATTCGAATCAAACCATGTGTCGTTTTTGCACCCAATGCAATCATTACAGTCATCTTGCTAATACTTGTCGTACATGTTACACCCCAACCTAAGGTGGAAATGTCGGGGCGTGAGTTGATTGCTCACAACTCTCAAGGTACTATCATGCAATATTTAAAAGTAACAATATCTATTTAATTCGATTAAATGATTCAAATAATTCAAGTACAGAGAACAAAATTCACAATCTTACAACAATATAACTTATATCACAAATGATCTTGATTAAAATTTTTCTAACTTAAATTCTTCACTAAGTCTTCACCAAATCTTGCAACTAGTTCAATCAATAACCTGCAAATGCGTATAAAATAGAAAGGTTTGTCAACAACACATGTTGAGTGAGTAAAACACCAGTTTAAGACACAACAGTTATAATATATAATAAATAAAGAAAGATGCAAACTGTGTCAAGTGAGATCAGCAATTTAACCAATGAGCAAGTAAATAATTTTCACGGTAAGCTAGAACGATGGCTAACACGATGAGCGTATGATCATTCTAGGCTGACAATATGTTGGACCTCTCCGACATGTATTCAAGTAAAGCATATAAGCATATAACACGTTAGGTATAAACTATTAAACACACAAGACTAACAGTTGCAAGTTTGAGTATTGAATAATAGTAAAATATCTACGAACACATATGTCCCCAAAACGATAAAAATGAGTTAAAAGGGGGAGTGAGATACTCACCTCGATGATTAAGCGAGTAAACCGAGAGAATGATTAAACGAGTAAAATTCACGTGATGAGTGATCTGACCCAAATAGACCTGAGACTTATACATAAGGAAATAGAGTCAAAATCGAGAACATAGCCGTTGGAATCAATCCAAACAAATATAACTCCGGTTATGAGATTTTCAGAAAATAAGCGAGCTGGTACTGACAAGAATCCGAACAGCGAGTTGGGAGTCTGGTTTGTTCAGTACACTCAAAATTCCAAAACAAACAAAAATTCTTCCGGAACAAAAGCTAATTTTGACCAGAAGATAGAGAAATCATATAGTCAATCGTGTTGACTATTTTGCCCTTAAACGGGCCGGAGTCCAATTGACACGGTAAATCACCTAAATCTCAAAAATTTATTGAGTGTTTTTGTAAAGGAGATAAAAGCCTACAATATTGAAGAAGAAAACTTACCCAAACAAGGATTGAAACTAGGAGAAATTGTGGTCAACGAAGTCTTGAAGCTTGAAAGTCAACGACAGCTTGAAAAACTTGATTAATCTTGAAGAAACCGACATTGGAGAAGGGAAATTTAGTGGGTATGGGGAGGATGGATAGACTTCAGTAATTTTTTGGGTTTATAGGTGTGTTTTGATTTAATATTGAGAGTTATAATGCATTTATGAAGGAATCCACTCGATTAGAAAACAAAATAAGCTACTAATGGGAAAATTGGGTATAATAATTAACAAAATTTGGCTTGGACAACAAGAAAACGGTTTGGGCTGGTTTGAAACATTAATTTAGACATTTTGGAGCTTAAGTTTCGTTAATTTAGTTGAAAAAATGCAAAACTAGTCCCCGTACATCTAAAAATGCGATTTTTAGCCGTTTTAAGCAATTTTAAATGTTTTTAAGCATAGTTTAACGAGTTTGAAAGTTATATGAATATAAAATATGTCTAACAAAGTTAAATACTAATAAATATAAATTTTTAATATTTTGAAAGATCCGAAATATATTCCCGAGTCGGGTAAACGAATACGAATTCAAATACGAAAACCTAAGTTGTTACAACACACCACTCAGTGTACAAACCATCCCACAACTCTCTTTACCACCTGCTCCTAAATCCCATGCTATGGCATCTGCTCAACCCAGTGCACCTACTATGCGTGCTTGCTACATTTTTGGAGACCCTAATCATCTCCGCAATATGTGACCTTAACTCATCCATGCTCACTAAGCTCAAGCTATAACCGCACCCTACTACACTACTCATTCTCATCAAGTCCAAACCTACCATCCCCACCTCCTTCAAGCTCTTTCAGTCAATCAAGATCATTCCTACTTAACTTGAATCTATCAAATCCCTTACCCTCAAGTTCAAGTTTACCAAACTTACTCCAACCAAACCTCACTCTTGCAACCCATTCAAGCTCAACATGTTCATGCTATTACAAATTAATCTACCAAGACTGTTCAAGTCCTTATGGATCCAACTTCTCCAGGTGCTCCAAGTCAACCGTAACCAATTTTCTCAAATACTCTGAAGACTCTTGTTGCTTGCGCTATTTCTATCTTAAGTTATTTTGTCTTTTCAAGTTATGTATTTTAACGACTCCTTACTTAATTGTTGTATTGAATAGTTTCAAATTGGTTATTTATCCGTTGCGTGTTTTTATCACATGAATAAAGTTTATTTTATTTATCAAAGTTAATGTTTTATGATACTGTACTCCTATCTTATTTTCTTATTCTCGTTCATCACGATCCATTTTTAATCTCCACTTTAAGGAATCCATTCCTTTTCAACTTTTAACATTTATACCTTTATATTGAAAGATGTTTTAGAAAATTTCACTATTTTATTAAGCAACTCGAAATTTCATTTCATTTTTTGAAATGTTTTATACATTGATGATCTTCTGATTTATTAAAACTCTTTCTTTCTCACCAAAATTGTCTTTCAATGATTTGTAAACCCCACGATAGGACAAATTATGTGGACCATCCGATGATCTAAGTAATTATAGGTTGACATGCAATTATCCAAGTACTCTCATGGAAATCATAATACATACATAGAACCGAAAGTAGTTTGAGGTAACGGTACAAATGTAAATATGATAAGGACATGGTGGATACACCAATGGTACATCCTATATATAAGTGTTATTATCGGATTTTCATTTGGAGCGTTGTTTAAGCCACTCGAAATTCCATGTTATGTTAAAAATTTTATATTTTAGACATAATTACAAATTTTGTCCTTTAAACATATATTTATGGACCGGGTCCTTTAAAAAGTTTATTTGTAGGCGGTTTCCTTTACATGACATGTTTGTTTATTTTCGTCCTTTTGACTAACTGACATCTAAAAATGCCGTTAAATCTTGGCATGTGAGGGCATTTAAGCCTTTTTACGCATACTATTTAAGTATTTATAATTAAAAAACAAATTGAATATATTATTAGAAAAAGAAACTATATAAAATATGTTAATCAAAAACCCGTTAAGTCTTGGCATGTTTTGGATGACATGTGACATCCCACATCGGTTGGGGAGGAGAACTAAGCCTTCTTTATAAGAAGATGGATACCTTTCCCATCATAACGCGTTTTGGCGCTTAATGGTAGTGGATGAGATGAGAACTCCACAGTTAAGCGTGCTCAGGTGGGAGTAGTATAAGGATGGGTGACCTCCTGGGAAGGCTCCACCTGGGCAACGAAAAGCAAATCCGTGAGGCGATGGTGGTACGTCCCGGCCAAAGCGGACAATATTATGGTGTGGTGGTAGCTAGGTTGCTACATGACAATTAGCGTAAAGGACAAAAACAAATGTATTTTGTCATATAAAGGACACCACCCACAAATAAACTTTTTAAAGGACCTGTAAGTCCTGAATCTGGATTACTACAGTATGATATCAACCCAAACACGATGTTAGTGCGGAATCCTAACACCGTGGTGATTCAAGAACGAGAATATGAAAAACAATATAATGTAATGAACACAATAATACTCCAAATGCACACGATTATATTAACAAATCGTCTGGTACATGAGTTTGCTTTCTAATGGTGGCTACTACGGATTTAATCTTCTGTAAATGTGTACAACCAACAAACCCTATACAATAAGATCTATTTATAGAGTACCCAACACACTAGCCCAACCATAGCCGAAAGCCCACCGAGATCCATAAGGATCTCGGTTTACATACGTAGCCCAACACGAAACCCAAGAAACATAGAACTAAATACAAACCACCAAATATGAACCCAACAATCTCCCCCTTGGTTTGCAGCTTCGTTCATGTTTATTTTACTTCAGTCTTGATCATGTCGTGGTCTTTTGATATGCGTCAGTCTAACCAAATTTTGGCCCAACAATCTCCCCCTTAGACTAATGCTTTCAAAACCTTCAGAATCTTTACTAGAATATAATCAGCAACTTTAGCATCTGGATCCAATACTCTACCATCTCCCCTTTTTTGACAGCATCATCCAATTTGAATCTCAGATACTTTATATACTTTCGTTGCAAGAAATCAGTCTTGAGAGAACAATCAACTTTGATAGAAAGATCCACCAAAGTATTTTTAAAATACTTAAATAAAACTAAATAAGACAGACATATTTTTTTATTTTTTTATTTTTTATGATTTTTATGATCATATCAGCTAAACCAACTGTAACACAATAACCAATACCATAGTTCATTAGCTAAAGACAAAAGCTAAAACAAACTTTAAAACGATTTCTCAACACATTTGTTTCAACAAGAGTAATCAAGAAGTAAAAATAAAATAAATGAAATAAAATAAAAACCAAAAACAACAAATAAAACAAATTTAATCACCCGGTCTTCTTGTAATTTAGCTAATTAGAGATCAAATTTCAGTTTTGATAAAAACGCTGGCTGTATATGAAAAGATTCGAACATGAAATCATATTGTTTAAGAGGCCGTCACTAGGATTCATGTTCAGCGTTATTATAACATAAAGAAACATGTTGATAGCAGGTATAACAAACTTAGCATGATTTTCATTGCATCAGTGATATGAATTAGGTTCAGTTCGGCATAAAGCTTAGATGGACATCAGTTATGGACCTGTGATGCCTCCTATCTCTTCTCAAAGCGTATTTGGCTTTCTCTTGATCACCCCATTTTGACTCCAACCCCTAGTGCTTGATCAATAGATTTTTATAGATAGACAAACAAGAATTTTGAGCTTTAAGGTTAAACGTTGGACTTACAAGCCATTCGGACTTACAGGCCTTTCATTCTGTAAGGCCCCGTTACCGGTGCCTCACTTTAACGTCGGATTTACTCATAAACACAGTTCTACAATCAGAGTTAATTAAAACTTTCGCAGAATATAAAACTTTAACCGTTCATTACAAAACATCTAATCTTTTCTTTAAAACCATAGCACAAAATATCATATTTAAATAATCACTTTTCTTCCATCTTCAGATTCCAGCCATTTAATCCATGCCATGTGCCATCCTCATGCCATCTCAGTAAACATATATACCTGTGTGCATACTAAAAGTCAGCTACGCTGAGTGAGTTCTAGTTAATCAGGCAACATACAATTCGTTCTCAAACATTTCTTCACGTATCCAAAGACACACATTAATACTGTAACCTTGTATAAACATCCATAAGAGGAACGTCCCATAATATCTAATAAGAGAATCATTACTATTACCCATACTATATATATTCTCCATTGAAGGAACAATCTATATGTATTACCCTTAGAAAGAACGCTCTATATATTATCCATCGAAGGAACGCTCTATATATTATCCATAGAAGGAACACTCTATATATTATCCATAGAAGGATCACGATGCTTTCCACAGAAGGAACACTATACTATCCATAGAAGGAACATCCTATATACTTTCCATAGAAGGAACACTCTATATACTTTCCATAGAAGGAACACTATAATTACTTTCCATAGAAGGGACACTATAATATCCCTAAAAGGAACACTCTATATACGCTACTATTTAATATCCATATAAGGAGTATAAACTTTATTATTAAATATCCATTTAAGGATCACTAATAAGATCTACGGATCTTATCTACACTATCACTTCCCGGGTCTATATCCAATAGAAGTTAGAGGGATTTTCCATCCTAACTTACTATATCAGACATAAGATCCGCATACTGTTCATCACTTGCTTCTCCGTACCATACGTACAACTATAATCATCTTCCATGACGATACGTGCATATCCGAAGATCGTTCACGCATCGATAAGTAGTCATTCATATCTATCACGTATATCATATATAGCATACACTTACCACTTAAGGTAAGTGTATTAACTAATCAAATCGAGTATGCACACAGCCCCGAAAAACATAACAAGGAATGGGGCTAGAAATTCACCTGAACTCGGTTACGTTCACCGTTAATTGTTATTCCTTTCTCGATCCGTGCACGGCTAAGTGTATAATAATTACATGTATCAATTACTATTACTTCCCATATCATCTTTCTAGTTTAATTATTACCCTCAACGAACGGGGGTCCGAGGGCAGCGCCCCTGGCAGCGGAGTTCTAGGGGCGGAAGCCCCTAGCAGGGTCCAAGGGGCAGAGCCCCTGGCTGGGGTCAAGCCTAATTCGTTATCTGAACCCAGCCTAATTCGTTATCTGCACAAGATCTATTCGTTATCCCATTTTCTATAATGAATTAAATCTTATTCGTCAACTGGTTCGTTATCTTTCATGTTCTGGTTCGTTAGATGTTCGTTACTCTGGTTCGTCATTCTGATTCGTTATCTGAACATAGCAAATTGGGCAAGTAACGAATCACTTGATTCGTCTGATTCGTTATCTCATTTCGTTAGCCTAATTCGTTATCTTGACGTGACATGATTCGTTATCTTAATGTAACGAATGGGCAGATAATAAATTAAAGGCCCATTCGTTATCAAGTCACACGAATGAGTCCCATTCGTTATGAACGCGTAACGAATTGATCAATTATAACGAATTACCCCAGTTCTTATCCAGACTTTGACTTAGGGTCAAAGTCAAAATCGTCAAGAACAATAAACAGTCAACATATCTCAGATCTGCAATTAAATATTTTGGAAAACAATTAAATAAAACTAAATAAGACAAACATATTTTTTTATTTTTTTATTTTTTATGATTTTTATGATCATATCAGCTAAACCAACTGTAACACAATAACCAATACCATATTTCATTAGCTAAAGAAAAAAGCTAAAACAAACTTTAAAACGATTTCTCAACACATTTGTTTCAACAAGAGTAATCAAGAAGTAAAAATAAAATAAATGAAATAAAATAAAAACCAAAAACAACAAATAAAACAAATTTAATCACCCGGTCTTCTTGTAATTTAGCTAATTAGGGATCAAATTTAGTTTTGATAAAAACGCTGGCTGTATATGAAAAGATCCGAACATGGAATCATATTGTTTAAGAGGTTGTCACTAGGATTCATGTTCAACGTTATTATAACATAAAGAAACAGGTTGATAGCATGTATAACAAACTTAGCATGATTTTCATTGCATCACTGATATGAATTAGGTTCAGTTCGGCATAAAGCTTAGATGGACATCAGTTATGGACCTGTGATGCCTCCTATCTCATCTCAAAGCGTATTTGGCTTTCTCCAGATCACCCCATTTTGACTCCAACCCCCTAGTGCTTGATCAATAGATTTTTATAGATAGACAAACAAGAATTTTGAGCTTTAAGGTTGAACGTTGGACTTACAAGCCATCCGGACTTACAGGCCTTTCATTCTGTAAGGCCCTGTTACCGGTGCCTCACTTTAACGTCGGATTTACACATAAACACATTTCTACAATCAGAGTTAATTAAAACTTTCGCGGAATATAAAACTTTAACCGTTCATTACAAAACATCTAATCTTTTCTTTAAAACCATAGCACAAAATATCATATTTAAATCATCACTTTTCTTCCATCTTCAGATGCCAGCCATTCAATCCATGCCATGTGCCATCCTCATGCCATCTCAGTTAACATATATACCTGTGTGCATACTAAAAGTCAGCTACGCTAAGTGAGTTCTAGTTAATCAAGCAACATACAATTCGTTCTCATACATTTCTACACGTATCCGAACACACACATTAATACTGTAACCTTGTATAAATATCCATAAGAGGAACGTCCCATAATATCTAATAAGAGAATCATTACTATTACCCGTATTATATATATTCTCCATTGAAGGAACAATCTATATGTATTACCCTTAGAAAGAACGCTCTATATATTATCCATCGAAGGAACGCTCTATATATTATCCATAGAAGGAACACTCCATATATTATCCATAGAAGGAACACGATGCTTTCCACAGAAGGAACACTATACTATCCATAGAAGGAACATCCTATATACTTTCCATAGAAGGAACACTCTATATACTTTCCATAGAAGGAACACTATAATTACTTTCCATAGAAGGGATACTATAATATCCCTAAAAGGAACACTCTATATACGCTACTATTTAATATCCATATAAGGAGCATAAACTTTATTATTAAATTTCCATTTAAGGATCACTAATAAGATCTACGGATCTTATCTACACTATCACTTCCCGGGTCTATATCCAATAGAAGTTAGAGGGATTTTCCATCCTAACTTACTATATCAGACATAAGATCCGTATACTGTTCATACACTTGCTTCTCCATAACATACGTACAACTATAATCATCTTCCCTGACGATACGTGCATATCCGAAGATCGTTCACGCATCGACAAATAGTCATTCATATCTATCACCTATATCATATATAGCATACACTTACCACTTAAGGTAAGTGTATTAACTAATCAAATCGAGTATGCACACAGCCCTGAAAAACATAACAAGGAATGGGGCTAGAAACTCACCTGAACTCGGTTACGTTCACCATTAATTGTTATTCCTTTCTCGAGCCGTGCACGGATAAGTGTATAATAATTACATGTATTAATTACTATTACTTCCCATATCGTCTTTCTAGTTTAATTATTACCCTCAACGAACGGGGGTCCGAGGGCAGCGCCCCTGGCAGCGGAGTTCTAGGGGTGGAAGCCCCTAGCAGGGTCCAAGGGGCAGAGCCCCTGGCTGGGGTCAAGCCTAATTCGTTATCAGAACCCAGCCTAATTCGTTATCTGCACAAGATCTTATTCGTTATCCCATTTTCTATAATGAATTAAATCCGATTCGTTAACTGGTTCGTTATCTTTCATGTTCTGGTTCGTTAGCTGCTTCGTTACTCTGGTTCGTCATTCTGATTCGTTATCTGAACATAGCGAATTGGGCAAGTAATGAATCACTTGATTCGTCTGATTCGTTATCTCATTTCGTTAGCCTAATTCGTTATCTTGACGTGACATGATTCATTATCTTAATGTAACGAATGGGTAGATAACAAATTAAAGGCTCATTCGTTATCAAGTCACACGAATGAGTCCCATTCATTATGAACGCGTAACGTATTGATCAATTATAACGAATTACCCCAGTTCTTATCCAGACTTTGACTTAGGGTCAAAGTCAAAATCGTCAAGAACAATAAACAGTCAACGTATCTCAGATCTGCAATTAAATCTTCGTTTATTAACGAAATATCATGATTTAGATATCATTGGAATCGTCTATGCAGCGCCTACAAACCCCAACCATCAAATCAGCCAAACATTCATGTTTAAAGGGTGCGATTTATGCCTTTCTAAACCTGATTCTTAGTTAAACAATTAACATATCAAACGTTAATCAATTTCATTAAGTTTTGCTTCGTTGGATTCGTTTTTACCCTACTAAAACAGATCTATGATTTCTAGACTAAATCTAAACTTAAACGAACAAGTTATTGATATAAACGTACATTAAACGAGTAGGTTTACGAACACGGTCTAGTCTTGATGTTGTTTTGGTTCGTCACAACGATCTATCACCAACGAGTTTAGGTTTTCACCTTCGGATCTTGGCTCGGGTTTTTGGATAATGTTTGTGTGTGTTTCTCAAGGTGTAGTCTATGGTGTAGAGATGGATGATAATGGAAAGAATTAGGGTTTAAGGGGTATTTATACTCCCTTATGCCCATGGACCTAAGGCCCATCTTTCCTTTTTGGTCTATATTTAATTCCATCAGCCTATTCCACCTATCCTTAATCTTTTATTATTTCTCTACTAATTCCAGTAAACTTTTCCATAATAAACAAATAACATATATAATATTATTCTTCGAAATTTCGGGATGTTACACATTCGAGACATCATAGGACTTACTTTTGTGCCCCCATCTATGTAGTTCTAGTTTGACCCTTTAAGCTTTTGAAATACGAAAATATTTTATTTTTGCTTCACAATAATCCTTTTTTTTATTTTTTTTTATTTTTTTTATATATTTTCCTTTTTTTATATATAACTTGAGCAAAAACTTAGAAAAATAATATTTTTGGTGATCAAGACACTAACGGGCTCCTGTCTCTTAATATACATAGCACCCAATGATTTATCAACACATGGAGATCCGGAGGATCTATGATGACGAGACTGTCCTTGTTGTGCTTATTTCTTATGTGTCTTCCCTTTGTTGTCACAACTCTGTGTATTATTATTAGTACAATTTTATGTTGTGGTGTCATCTGAGTTTGATGACGCGTTAGAATAAGATTCATTTTCACTAGCCTGAACCCCTTTAGTATCAGAAGCAACATCATTTACTATATCTGCACGTGAAGTAAAAGCATCAAAATTGTTAACACATTTGAAAACAGGCTTGATTTCCTATAGGGATCCTGATCCAACAATTTCAGATTGAACCTGGTTACCATACTTCATGTCTTTTACCTTTTCTTCCTGTTCTTTGGTAAGAGAAAGACTAGTATAGTTGTTATTGTATGGTGGGGGTACTTGACTATAACTTATACCCTCACCTTCGTTTTCTTTCCACCACAATTGATTTTTAATCATTGAATTAACTACTGTACTGGAACCATCGAATTTTTAAAAGTCTAGTTCAGCCCGTTCAAATTTACTAGTTAGATTCAAAATTTCTAACTTGGAGGCTTCCAGTTTAGCAGTTAATTCAACGATTTCCTGTTTGGCATCAAATAAATGACAGCATTTTAGATTAAATTCAGACTTAAGTTTTGAAAAATCCTTTTGAGTTGCTTCTATCTTATCAAAAACCCTTTTTCATTTTTCTTAAGTTTAAAGTTTTCAGATTTTATTCTTTCCATGTCTCTAATTAAGTTATCATTATGAAGCTTATATAATTCTATCTTATCAACACAATCTAGAGAACATGGTTGAAAACTTACCTCTGTAGACGAACTCTGAAATACAAATTGTGAGGGAGCAGACTGATTAAGAGTAATTCCAAACATTGAGATGGGTTGTGGAGAATCTATTAAGTAATTAAAGAAATTAATATGATTTTTCCCGCCAAAATTTTTAGAAAACATATGATCGCCAAAATTTTCAAGAAAGATGTCCCACTCTAAAGAAGCGTCTAGAAAAAATTTCGTTCAAGACAAAATTTTCGGATTTTCCCGTCAAAAATTCACCGAAAATCACCCTAAAAAATTATTTTTGCCAAAATTTTCAAAAATGAATTTTACTTATAAAAAGTATTCTCGAAAAAATTCGTTCAAGAAAAATTTTCCCGCCAAAAAACTCCTTGACCGAGAACGAGTTTGACCGAAAGCTCAAGATATTGACCGAGAACCAGGTTGACCGAGAACAGAATTATTGACCGAAAACAATAATCTTTATAACCGAGAACAACCAAGACTAGCCGAGAACTACCAAAACTTGACCGAAAACTATGGAATCAACGCCGAGAACCCTTAAAAATGGCCGACAACAATGGGTTTTCTGTCCTGATTGGCCGAAAACGATGACTAATTGATCAGCTAATTGGAATCTTTGACCGAAATCCCCAAAATCAAACAAGATTGCCCGAAAACAAAGTTGACTGATTCAGATTTGTAACCAACTAACTTCCGTGAATTATGGAATTCAAATATTTTCCAAATCAATCAAATCTATAACCAAAAATAAGTCTCTTCTCTTCCGATGAACAGTTCGCCGGAAAAATCATCCAAAACATCAAGAACACCCGAAATAACAATGAATCAGCAGATCTTGAATCGTTTGATATCACAACCGAGCCTAGAATAGGCCAATAGGATCTGATACCAATTGTAAGTCCCGAATCTGGATCACTACAGTACGATATCAACCCAAACACGATGTTAGTGTGGAATCCTAACACCGTGGTGATTCAAGAACGAGAATACGAAAAACAATATAATGTAATGAACACAATAATACTCCAAACGCACACGATTATTGTTTTGGATAAAAATCTGTTAAGGATAATGTATCCAAATTTGTAATGTGAGGTCTAGTGCTAAAATGGTAACAATGAATATATGAATGAAATGGAGATTAACACCGTGATTTGTTGCGAGGAAAAGCCTTTTGATCTTGTTCAGATCAAAAGAAAAAAACCCCGGGTGATGACAACTCGTCGATCACCACTTTATTAATCACAAAAAAGGGTTACAATGGTTGGAGTTGTTGATCAACAATTACAATCGAGCTATGTGTGTGTGAGATTACAAATAACTTAGCAGCTAATGTGTCTAATGTTGATCACAACTCAGTATATAAAGAAAAGAAAAAATAACTAACTAACAAATATGTCCTATAAACTCGCTAGTCTTCCACTCTTCTCCATCGAGTTCTTTGACCACGTGCTTATAGAAACTCAGTGACGAAATAAGTGGTAGACTAAGTCTAGGAGCCGTTGCTGCTATTTAAACATCAATCTTCATACGAAAATCATCCATTAATAGCAATGTTGACAAAGGATCTTGGATCCAGACTTAGCCAGAGAATTCTTGATAATTGACCTAAGCACGTCTTCAAGAATAACATATCATGTCTTTAGTACTCAGCAATTGATGACTCAACAATAAGTCTTGTTAATCTGCCACTTCTCCCACTAGCTTAGTCTTCAGTCTCGACCATGTGCTGCAGATGCCTTGTAGCGAGATATACGGTAGAATGGATCATAAAATTGTTATACCTGACTAACACAGCACCATTCAAAATGCAATCATTAGTAAACAAATAATACCGAGGATCGTTGATCCTTCATAACCTAAAACATATCTTAAGGATAATCTATCCAAAAGATAGTCAAGGATAATGGATCCTCAGTATAAAATTCCTGCCCTAACAATTACCCCCAAAATGGCGGGTGATTGTGTAACACAGCTATCATTTTGAATTTCAAATCCTTGCAAAAAAGAAGATGATTAGACGTGTGTCAGGTGGTTATTATCGATAAACCATAATTATGCGCCGCCTATATATGAGATTATTATAACCCTCTTATAACCACAGATCCAGCCGTCTTTCAGGTATCCTTCTTTTTCCTTTTTATTTTTCTTTCAATATGTCAACTGTTTCTGTATCCTTTTCTTCTTCTTCTTTCAATCATACCAAGCCCAATGATCTCTACTCACAAGGTATCCTTCAAGCCCCTTCCTTCGAGATCTGTAAGTTCACAGATCCGGAGATTGACGAAATCCGATCAAACTTTCCGGCCAATACAGTTTTCCGACCCTTCGATTCTCTAACCCGCAGTGATAGTATATCAAAAAGCTGGGTTTGCTTTCCAGCCCAACCTTTTCTCATAGGCTTCACGTATCCCTTTCCTGATTTCACCCAAAGATTCTTTACCTTGACGGGAATCAGCCACATCCAAACCATGCCGATGTTGTGGAGAGTCCTTCATACCATAGAGAGGATAAACGAAGAGGAGGGTATCGAGTTTGGCTTGGCGGAGTTATCATACCTGTACAACCTGGTTACCCACAGTTCCAAACGCTTTTTTTTCAAATCGAAACCTCACCAAGTGATTCCCATCTCCAAGGTTACTCTGAATGGTACCCTCTATAGGAATCAATTTTTCTTTGTAAAAAGGGATTCCATTCCGGGTGGAGCCGATCTTCCCAAAAGATGGATCTAGAAGGGTTGGATATAGGATCTTTAGGTTGTAATAATAGGATACTTGATTCTTCTATTAATACTTTTCTTTTCTTATGCAGTTGAAAATTTTGCTTTATTGTCTGAGCTTCCTGGAGTCGAAGAGAGAGTTGAGAAATTCCTATCACTGGATCCTACAATCAGAACCTTTCAAGCCAAGTTTATCGAAGCTTTTCAGGAGCCAAACTCAGAGTCAAACATGTCAAGTAAGGATAATGGATTTTAATATAAATAAAAGAAGAAATAACTAAAAACTTATATGCGAATTACTGTTTACAGGTGCTCAAAAGTCAGGAAATTCTGCTTCCAAGTTCTCCCTTGAAGATATCGACTGCATGTTCACTAAGAAGGAGGCCCCGAAATCAACTCCAGTGTCCGAGCCTCGTCCAATCACAACCCGAGCCAAGTCAGGAGCTAAGAGGAAGAAAAGCTCAGATCCAGAGAACCCCTTTGAGACCGAGAAACAGCTTCTTGAAATGCTTTCTACCGTAAGGATCCTTTATTCTTGTCACTCTTTATTGTCCAAGTATTCTTCTAAGCTTATCTTGTATTCTTTTATAGGCCATCAATTCTGTTCGAAGCCATCATGACAAGATCGTTGGAGAGTACGAAGAGACCCTTGCTGCGATGAGGTCTATGGCTGCTGCTAAAGACAAGGCCCTCTCCAAAATGACCAAGGAGAAGAAGAAGGCAGAGGATCACGCATCCACACTTGCAGTCCATATGCAGGATGAGATTAACCGGGCTATCGACGATGCAAAGATTTGGGCAGCTAAATCTGTTCTCCAAGCTAGGATCAAACTGGTGACTGAGGCTAATGACCCATCCTTTGACAAATCCTCATGGGACATCAAGCAGTGGAAGCAAGCTTTGGTTGACTTGGGTGGAGGTGAGGACGAAGAAGAAGATGAGATGGCTGATGCAGGTGGAGCAGGTACGAGCAGAGCGAAGGATGCGGGTGAAGCTGATGGAGGAAATGAAGCAGCGGTGGAGGTTGAAGCAATTGCATAAATGGGCGATGAAGGATACAGAACAAGGCCCGAGCCCGTTTTCTTTATTTTGCTTTATGATGTTTTTATGAACAATAACTATGGTTTGTAATAGACAATAGTAACTAGGGTAAAGGATCCATGATCCTTAAGACAATTTGCAGGGGTAGCAAAGGTGGATGGATCCTCTGTTTGTGGGGATGAAACCTTTGGTGCCCCTGTTTTTCATTTTCCTGCACTTATAAACAGATACCACTTACTTAACCCGGGTGGATGGTCCATCTTTTGCATGGTGAAGTCCGGGTTAAGGATTTTGGATAAGTCCTGGTGACTTATATTAAATAATATAAAAATTTTAACTATATGTGTGTTACTTATTATTTTGAAAGTTTGTTTATAATTTCTAGCAAAAAGTTTTTGGATAAAACATCCCGACGAAAAATCTTTAGGAAAGAATATGCTTAAAGAACAAACTGTAGGAAAAGGTATCCTTGAATATCGATGAAAGTTTTTATAATAGAATATCCTTAAAGATCTAACCCCTATAACATTTAAAAATTATTGCAACAAAGACAATGTAAATTCATTAATAGAAACCATACCAGAAGGTCTAAGCAGACCTAAATTACCATAAGTATTGAGCCTTCAATGATCCTTGAAGAAATAACTTTAGGATTTTGAATCCATAGGACTTTTTCTTTGTGATGAACTTATAAAATCTGTTGCAAACAACTTATAACGTTAATTGGGGTCAAGCTCATTAAGCTGGGGACAAGCCCAAATACTAAACTGGGGACAAGCCCGTGCAACTGGGGACAAGCCCGTGAAACTGGGGGCAAGCCCGTGAACTGGGGACAAGCCCGTGACTGGGGACTAGCCCAAAAATGGGGACAATCTCTAAACTGGGGACAAGCCCAAATACGGATGTTAACTTGGGACTTGCCCAAACCGGGATTTAGCCCAAACTTAAGATAACGTGAAAACGTTATAAACCAGTGGTATGGTACGTCTACCATAAATCGTAGGATCCTCCATATAGCCAAAGACAATGAAATTATCAGCCACTAAGCGTGTACTGGTCCCGCTGCCCCGGACTATACATTGGATAGCGTGCGCTCCAGGCGGGAGTGTAGAAACTCTAATTTATAAGAAAGGTGAAAACCTTTAAACCTTAGGGGATATGACCATCGGGGATCATATCCAATCGTGGGCTAGGCCAAGGGAAATAGTAAAGTACCTTGAATGTAAAGGAGAGGTGGCCAACCTCTTGGTTATCACACATCTTATTAATATCCTGCACTGTAACTTAAAACTTGGAAGAAACAAATCGTTAAGAATATATTATCCTTAAATTAAAAATTAAGAAACTGAAAATGATAAAAGATAGGATAGATTTTACCAATTTTGGGGATCCTTGATCCTTTAAGGATAGTATATCCTCACATGATACTAAATCCTGATCAGAAAAAGTACTTCTTGAGATGGATAGCATTCCATGCTCTTGGTAACCTGTTGCCTTCCATAGTCAGCAAATAATATGCCCCCTTTCCTGCCTCCGACTCTATCTGATAAGGACCTTCCCATTTGGGTGCCAACTTCCCATCAGCCGGATTGGTCGTATTTTGGAAGGCTTTCCTCAAAACTAAATCTCCTTCTTGAAATCTTTTGATCCTTATATTTTTGTTGTATGCCCCAGCTACCCTTTGTTGATAGGCTGCCATTCTGATCTTGGCTAGGTTTGTAAGTTCTTCAACAGTATCCAAGTCTTCAAGAAGGATCTCTTCATTGGCCTCAGGATCACGCATGCTTGTTCTGGATGTAGGAACCACCATCTCTATAGGGATTACTGCTTCTGAGCCAAACACCAATGAGAAAGGTGTTTGACCTGTTGCATTCTTGGGTGTTGTCCTGTCGGCCCAAAGAACATAAGGTAGCTCCTCAGCCCACTTTCCTTTCTTGGATCCTAGATTCTTCATTAGATTGTTGATGATGATTTTGTTGCTAGACTCCGCTTGACCATTAGATTGAGGATGCACTGGAGTAGAGGTTATCATCTTGATGCCCCAGCTGTCACAAAAGTTAGTGGTTCTTTTCCCGATAACCTGGGAACAATTGTCACAAATAATTTCCGAGGGGATACCAAATCTAGTAATAATATTTCTTTTAATGAAAGATATCACCTCTTTTTCGTGTACTTGAACAAAAGCTTCTGCTTCTATCCATTTTGAAAAGTAATTAGTCATTGCGAGCATGAATACTTTTCCTCCTGGTGCCTTAAGTAGTTTGCCTACAATATCCATACCACATTTCTTGAAAGGCCATGAAGAGGATATAGGATACATAGGTTCTGCTGGCTGGTGAAGGATGTTTGCATGTCTTTGACAAGCATCACATTTCTTTGAATATTCCATTGCATCTCTCTTCATTGTTGGCGAGAAGTATCCTGTTCTTAGAATCCTAGAAAAAGGGCTCTACCTCCGGTGTGATTACCACAATCACCTTCGTGAAAGTATTTGAGCACCTCTTGGATTTCAGGATCCTCGATGCACCTCAAATATGGGTCTGCAAGAGATTTCCTGTATAGCATATCATCTACTAAAATGTATTGTGATATCTTGAGTTTGAAGGATTTAAGATTCTTAGTGGTTGGAATCTCTCCAATTTGAATGTACTTCTTGATAGGGAGGATTCATGATTCTTGATTACTCGAGGATAATGGATCCCAAAGTACAATTTCTTTGTCATTCGTTATCTCCCCAACTTCTTGTTCTCCTATTGCTGGTGAGAGAACATGAATGATTGGAATCTTCGTGTCTTCTGGAATTTTCAGGGATGAGGCTAAATTTTCCAGAGCATCTGCCCCGGCATTTTCTTCCCTTGGTACCTGTACAATTCTAAACAATTCTAAGGATTTTGCTAATTCCTTCACAACATCTAGATATTTGACTAGTTTTTCTCCTTTAACAGCATATGAGCCATTAAAGTGGTTAGCAATCAATAATGAATCTATATATACTTGAAGATACCTGATTCTCATGCACTTAGCTAATTGAAAACCTGCGATCAAAGCCTCATACTCTGCATCATTGTTCGTTGCTTGAAACTCACAGGCTATACACTGGGGTAATATGTCCCCCTGTGGCGATTTCAGTAGGATCCCTAATCCTGTTCCTCTTACATTGGAAGCGCCATCAGTGAAGAGTATCCAAGGATCCTTAGTCTCTTCTAGTTGTTGGACCTCCAAGTCAGCTTTTTTCTGCAAGTCGCTACTGAAATCAGCCACAAAGTCTACGAGTGCTTGTGACTTGATGGCTCTTCTTGGCTCGTACTGAATATCATATGCACTCAGTTTCACAGCCCACTTGGCCATTCTACCTGACAATTCTCGCTTTCTAAGGACATTTTTAAAAGCATAATTAGTTCTCAAAATAATAGTATGAGTCTCAAAGTAATGTCTCAATTTAGTAGAAGCCATAATAAGTGCAAGAATTAATTTTTCTAAATGAGAATACCTGGCTTCTGCATCTAGAAGACTTTTACTTACATAATAAACGAGATGTTGTTCACCTTCATGATCTTTCACAAGGACATCACTTACAACATTTCCTAAAACAACTAGGTACAGATATAAGGATTCTCCATCCACAGGCTTCATTAGAGCTGGAGCTGAGGATAAGTAATCCTTCAAAGCTTTGAGCGCAGCCTCATATTTTTCCGTCCACTCAAACTTCTTATTCTTTCTAAGAATGTCGTAGAAATTTTTGCATTTCTCGGAGGATCTTGAGATGAACCTGTTGAGAGCGGCTATTCTTCCCGTGAACCTTTGAACATCTTTAGCATTTGCAGAAGACTTCAAGTTGATGATGGCTTCTATCTGCTTGGGGCTTGCTTCTATCCCTCTTTTGGTCACCATATATCCTAGAAACTTTCCAGCCTTAACACTAAAATGGCATTTTAACGGATTCAGTTTCATGTTATATTGGTCGAGGATATTGAATGCTTCTTTATGGTCTTTAAGGTGATCCTCAGCTTTCTTGACTTTACCACTATGTCATCGATGTATACTTCCATATTCTTGCCCAACTGATCCTTGAACATCATGTTGACTAGTCTTTTGTATGTTGTCCCTGCATTTCTAAGTCCAAATGGCATAGCAATATAATAGTATATGCCGCTAGGAGTCATGAAGGCTGTATCCTCTTGATAGGATGGTTCCATCTGAATTTGTTGAAATCCAGAGGAAGAATCCATAAAGGTAAGCATTTCATGTCATGCCGTTGCATCCACCATGGACTCTATATGTGGTAACGGGAAAGGATCCTTGGGGCATGCCTTGTTTAAATCTGTAAAATCGACACACACCGTCCACTTTCCATTCTTTTTTAAAACAACAACCACATTAGCCAACCATCGAGGATAATGAACCTCTCTGATCATACCGGCCTTAAGAAGTTTTTCAACTTCTTTTTGTATGATCTTGTTCCTCTCAGGAGCAAATTTTCTTCACTTCTGATGGGCGGGTTTAATAGATAAATCAAGGCCTAATTTATGAGTGATTACCTCCTTTGAAATACCTATCATGTCTGAATGTTTAGAGGCAAAGGTAGATTTTCTTCGCCCTAAGAAGGATACCAAATGCTCCTCGATCTCGCTGGGAATATACGATCCTAGGAACACCTTTACATCTGGATCCTCGGGGTCCAAGGACACTTCTTTAATGTCCTTCTCCCGAGCTTCCAGTACGTCCCTAGGATGTTGTTGTGGTTGCTACGCTATAATTTGTTTGGCTGTTGGCTTCATTGATGAGGAATAAGAGTTCTTGGCCTTTGTATGATCACCAACTATCTTCACAACTCCCCATGGAGTAAGTAGTTTGTTGCATTGGTGGTAAGTTGAGGCCACCGCCTTCATTCCATGCAGCCAGGGCCTACCTAGAATAACATTACAACAAGAAAGGTTATCAATAACACAAAAATTTTTATATGAATTTAACCCTTCAATATAAATTGGGAGGTTGATGTCCCCCAATGTCTTCTTGGTTTCTCCACTGAAACCAACTAGCACTGATATTCTAGGGATGATCTCCGAATCCGGTATGTTCATCTTCTTGAGGACATCATGCTGGATGATGTTGATCGAGCTCACACCGTCAACTAGGATCCTGCGTACATAATGGTTAGCGATAAATAAAGTAATGATCAAACCGTCATGGTGAGGATCCTGGATGTTTAGTTTGTCTTCCTCATCGAAGAAGATCCTTTTGTCTATCGTCAAAGTGGTGGATACTATTGGTCGGTCTCCGTTATCCAACTTGATCTCTTTGGCTAGCCTTTTTGCTGTGCAGAAGGAAGTTCCACATATGTCTGATCCTCCAGAGATGAAATTGACCATTCGCACATCTAGTTCATCCTGGTGAGGATCCTGGATCCTCGAATCGAAGAAGATTCTCTTATCAGTTATTCGAGTAGTGGGGATGAGTGGTCTTCTTTTATTGTCCAACTCGAATTCTTCTGCGGGTTTTTCTTCTCCGGAACAAAAAGTTTGAAATATGTCGTATTCTCTGGAGAAAAAGTTGATCACGTGAGCATTTGGTGGTGGTGGTGTTGCTTTTTGTGGAAGATCTTCAGAATCCTGGATCTTGGATTTCTTCCTTCCCAAGAGCTCTTTAAAGTGGCCCTTTCTCAGGAGGTATCCAATTTCCCTCCTTAAGCCAATGCACTTGTCTGTCATGTGGCCAAAATCTTCATGGAAGGCATACCACTTAGACTTATCTTTGAAGGTGGTTGTTTTCTAGTTCTTTCGGGGCCACCTTGCTTTCTCCCCTAGATCCTTCATGGCACAAATCATGTCATGGGTATCTACGGAGAAACAATACTCAGAGATGCAGGGATAGTCTTCATCATCATCTCCTTCTTCGACTGCTCGCACGTTTCGATTGTTGAACTTGTTGTACGGCTTTGAGTTGTTGTTCCTATATGAGGATCCTTTATTTTTGTCAGGGGATTCTTGTTTTTCCTGAGCCCCCAATCTTTCTTGGATCCTTTTGTCATCTTCCAGCCGTATAAACCTTAGTGCTCTGTTCCTTACTTCATCTAGAGACCTGCAATGAGTCATCACAAGATCATCATAAAAGGGGGGGGGCCTCTGAAGTCCCATCTTGAAGGCTTCAACAGCAATAGCCATGTCAAGATTGGGGATTTCTAGAGCTTCCCTGCCGAACCTCGTAACAAAATCCCTAAGGGATTCATCACTTGGTTGGATAACTCGGTATAAATCACTAGTTAACTTCTCAAATTTCCTGCTACAGGAAAATTGACTGTTGAACAAGTTAACTAAATGTGAAAAAGAAGTAACTGAAAAGGGAGGAAGACTTAGCAGCCATTTTAATGCTGATCCTGTCAGTGTAGATCCGAAGCCTTTGCATAAGCAAGCTTCCTTGAGTCTCTCAAAGATATGATTGATCTCCATCCTTTCTCTGTATTGTGCCACATGTTCTTCAGGATCAGTGGTCCCATCGTAAGTCTTCATGTTGGGGGTTTGGAATCGCTTCGGGATTTCAGCATCACAGATAGGTGGAGCAAATCTGGATAACTTATGGCTTCCCTCAGGTATCTCGGGGATTGGTCGTATCACCCCGGGAACACTGGATATCATATCCTTGAGCTTCTATAGCTCATTGGTCATGGCTTGGTTGATACCTGTATCCTGTATGGGACCATGGTTAGTATTAAAGGATATAGGATCATACAAGTTATCTCTTTGCTGGGCGAAGGTTGGCATCCCGGATGAGTAGCTGGGATGAGAGAAGTCTGCGATAGGAGTTGGTCCTCCAGAAGCTATGGTCTGCATGGGGATTATATCTCCTTCATGGACTTCAGAGGATCGTCGGTTGAACTCCTAAGGATCCTTGATTCTGAAAGAAGGATCCTTGAGGTTGGGAATTATAGGATCCTTGGTGATATAACCCAGAGGATCCTGGTGGAAGGATGGATGATCCTTGTTGGAAGTATGGGGATCCTTGAGTTTGCTGACCCAGGGACCCTTGTTGAAGGATAGATGATCCTGGCTGAACCAACGAAAATCCTTGAGTCTGTTGACCTATGGACCCCTATTGAAGGATAGATGATCCTGGATAGAACAACGAGGATCCTTGAGCCTGTTGACCCACGGACCCCTGTTGAAGGATAGATGATCCTTGTGTGAACTGAGCCATGGATCCTGGACTGGTGATATCCAGCATCCTGGGCATCAGGGGAGTGTGATCCTCCGCTGGCCTCTTAGTCTTCTTGAGATCTTCTATCTCATGAAGGATCCTCTGGTTGGTCTTGTTCTGCTGCTCCATGTATGCTTTAACCTGCGAAAACATAGATGAAATATCACTGTTAGTATTAACCACTGGCGTAGCAGCAGCGGTTTTCGAGCCCTGGAAGACTGGTAGTTGCGTCTTGCTTCCAGCAGTAGCAGGACGTTGTGCTCCCGTGATTGGCGGAGGCATCGGTGGCAAAGTCCTTGATGAGAGAGGAACCGATGACGGCATGGTTGATGAAGCAGAGGTTGATTGAGAGACCATTGACAGTGATATGGGTATGAAAAAATCAAAAATTGATAGGGATTATATGGATTATAGCACCAATCGCCCCACGGTGGGCGCCAAATTGTTTTAGATAAAAATCAGCTAAGGATCATGTATCCAAATTTGTAATGTGAGGTCTAGTGCTAAAATGGTAACAACGAATATATGAATGAGATGGAGATTAACACCATGATTTGTTGCGAGGAAAAACCCTTTGATCTTGTTCAGATCAAAAGAAAAAACCCCGGGTGATGACAACTCGTCGATCACCACTTTATTAATCACAAAAAAGGGTTACAATGGTTGGAGTTGTTGATCAACAATTACAATCGAGCTATGTGTGTGTGAGATTACAAATAACTTAGCAGCTAGCGTATGTGCGAATGTGTCTAATGTTGATCACAACTCTGTATATAAAGAAAAGAAAAAATAACTAACTAACAAATATGTCCTATAAACTCGCTAGTCTTCCACTCTTCTCCATCGTGTTCTTTGACCACGTGCTTATAGAAACTCAGTGACGAAATAAGTGGTAGACTAAGTCTAGGAGCCGTTGCTGTTATTTAAACATCAATCTTCATACGAAAATCATCCATTAATAGCAATGTTGACTAAGGATCTTGGATCCAGACTTAGCCAGAGAATTCTTGATAATTGACCTAAGCACGTCTTCAAGAATAACATATACTGTCTTTAGTACTCAGCAATTGGTGACTCAGTAATAAGTCTTGTTAATCGGCCACTTCTCCCACTAGCTTACTCTTCAGTCTCGACCATGTGCTGCAGACGCCTTGTAGCGAGATATACGGTAGACTGGATCATAAAATTGTTATACCTGACTAACACATCACCATTCAAAATGCAATCATTAGTAAACAAATAATACCGAGGATCGTTGATCCTTCATAACCTAAAATATATCTTAAGGATAATCTATCCACAAGATAGTCAAGGATAATTGATCCTCAGCATAAAATTCCTGCCCTAACAATTATATTAACAAATCGTGTGGTACATGAGTTTGCTTTCTAATGGTGGCTACTACGGATTTAATCTTCTGTAAATGTGTACAACCAACAAACCCTATACAATAAGATCTATTTATAGAGTACCCAACACACTAGCCCAACCATAGCCCAAAGCCCACCGAGATCCATAAGGATATCGGTTTACATACATAGCCTAACACGAAACCCAAGAAACATAGAATTAAGTACAAACCACCAAATATGGACCCAACAATCTCCCCCTTGGTTTGTAGCTTCGTTCTTGTTTATTTTACTTCAATCTTGATCATGTTGTGGTCTTTTGATATACGTCAGTCTAACCAAATTTTGGCCCAACAGGACCTGATCCATAAATCTCATATATTTAATGGACAAAATTTGTTATTTTGTCTATATTTTATTTAAAAAATATTCCTTCAAAATTTAATTGTTTTAACACTATTTTTGTTTTCGTATCCCTAAATTTTTGAACGAAGTTCTCAAAAGTAGGGGAGACTGTAACATTTCGGATCTTTCGTATTTGTATGCGTAGTCGTTTACCCGATTTGGGAATGTAATTCGGATCTTTCGTATTAATAAAATTGTGCATTTATTAGTAGTTAATTGTGTTTAACTTAGTTTATGATTTCATAGCTTTCAATCATGCCAAATAGCTAAAAATGGCTAAAAAACGCATTTTTGGGACTTCGGGGACTAAAACTGTGAAAAATCAAAATCTTGTAAAACTCACCCTTCGCGTAGCTCGAAGTATCACTTAGCATAGCTCGAATGGCCACTTTAAAGGATCCCTTCGCGTAGCATGAAGTAACTCTCCTTTATCCCTTTACGTAGCTCGAACCAACGCTGATTCAGCCAAATTCGTTTTTGATTCTCGTTTAATGGTAAATCTTTCCCTAAATGGTCCGAAATCAAAAACATTGAGCTCCAAGATAACTAATATGCTATTGTAACATGTCTAAGTTTATTTCTTGTTGATCAAGCCAAAATCTCTTGGTTAATTGACCCGTTTTGTCATAATAAGTTTACCTAGTTTCCTTAATCGAGTGATTTTACCATACAAACGAATTATAACTCTAGTATTTAATCAGCACACGACTGAAAACCCTAGAACATTATTGAAACATCAACCTTCATTGTTTTCCTAGCCTCCTCCTTGAGTGTTTCGTGTTTTCTTCATCAATTTCATCAACCAGTTTGACTTTCGGTGTTCAAGAAACGTTTGACCACGAGTTTCTCCTAGTTCTAATTACTTTATGGGTAAGTTGTCTTTTACGTTTTGAGGGTTATTACCTCGTTTAAAAAATCCTTCAATCAATTTCTGAGATTGAGGGAGCCTCGGTGGTCAATTTGATCCCGATACGTTAAGGGCATGATAGTCAAACATAATTGACTTATCAATTTCTCTATTTTCTGTTTGGAACTAGTATTCGGGCCATAAGATATTTTTGTTCACCATTAATTTTTGAGTGTAATAGTCAAAACCTAACCCCTGACTCGAAGTTTGGATTTGAACAGTACCATCTCGCTTCAATCTTAAAAATCTAATAACTTGAGTTTTGCATATCCAATTAACCTGATTCCAATTGCGTTGTTCTCGAATTTAATTTTATTTTCTTGAAGTTTCAGGTTCGTTCGGGTTAACTCAATCATCACGTTAAAAGTTCGGTTTCTCAATTTATTCTTATTATTCACTAAAACTCGCCTAATTATTAAGGTGACAAATCATTCCATGCATTTTTATGATGATGAAATGGTTTAAAAAATAAATGAGATGTTATAACTTGGTTTAAAAGTTATATGGGTTTGGTGAGACTCATGACCCACTAATTTTTTTTACTATATAATTGTTTCTTAATTATAAATATCTGTTTTTAATTCGGATATTAAGTTTTAGTATTACCCTATTTTAGAAGTAGATTCGACATTTCATTTCTATATATATATATAGACATTGTCACTCTAAATCCTTGAATTTTCACAATTGGTCACCTTGAGTCCCCCTTAACCTTTTAACAGTTATAAATGAACTAGACTAAATTTTTAAAAAAGTAAACAACCAAACCACATTTTCAACAAAAATTAACGAACCGAACTACTTTTTAACGAAAATAAACAGACCAAACTAATTTCTTTTTATCAAACTGAACGAACCGAATTACTTTTTTTAACAAGTAGTTCCTTCCGTTTAACAAAAATAGACGAATCAAACTACTTTTTTAACAACAATAAATGATCCGAACTTGTTTTTTAACAAGAATAAACGAATCAAATTACCTTTCTAACAAAAATAAACGAACCGAACTTATTTTTTAACAAAAATAAACAAACCAAACTTATCTCTTAACAAATATAAACGAATTGAAATACTTTTTTTTTCACTAAACTAAACGAACCGAGCCACTTTTTTAACAAGTAGTTTACTTAATTTCATTTAACAATAATAGACAAATCCAACTATATTTTAACCAAAAAAATGAATCAAACTTATTTTTTAACAAAAAATAACAAATCGAACAACTTTTTTAACAAAAATAAACTAACTGAACTACTTTTTTGACAAAAATAAACTAACCGAACTACTTTTTTAACAAAAATAAAATACCGAAATACTTTTTTTTAATACAAATAAACAAAACGAACTACTTTTTTACTAAACTAAATGAATTGAATAATTCGCTTTGACAAAAACAAGCGTATCAAATTACTTTATTTTTTAAGTAAACGAACCAAACTTATTTTTAACAACAAAAAAAAACAAATTGAACTACTTTAAAAAAAATGAACCAAAATTTTTTTAAACAAATAAGCTAACCGAACTTGTTTTTAACAAAAATATCGCCGTAACTTGTGCAAAGGTGGAGTTCGATTCAATTACATATTTTAGAAGTAGTTATGTTCGTTTAGTTTAGTAAAAAATAGTTCGTTTATTTTGTTAAAAAGGTAGTTCGGTCGTTTATCGTTGTTAAAAAAGTAGTCTGTTTTGTTTATTTTTGTTAAAAAGCAGTCCGATTCGTTTATTTATGTTAAAAAATAGTTCGGTTTGTATTTTTGTTAAAAAAAATGGTTTGTTTATTTTGTTAAAAAAAATTAGTTATGTTCGTTTATTTTTGTAAAAAAAATGGTTCATTTTTGAAGCCACAGAGACTTAACCGGTTCAAATTTTCTTTTGGGGACTCATTGTGTCTCCGTCCCGAAACCACAGGGATGCAGACATAATTTTTTCTTTAATTTAATGTATGTTATAACCAATTTAGTGGCTATCTGATTTAGTGAAATCTATACCCGTGAATTTGTGTCAAATACGTCATCAGAACCGTTCGTTTATAAATAAATATTCCCATGGCTTAAGAAAATAAAAAAAAGTTATCATAGCGCTTTTAAAGATTCCGTATGTATATATTTAAGATGTATTAAGTACAAGGGAATATAATTAGAGTAATAATATAATTATATTCATACTCGATGCACATGTAATTAAAGTCAACTCAATTTGCTGTCAAAGCTGTACCTAACCTCGTAACTAATAATTATGCTTGTGTAAACTCAGTTTAATAAAGTCCGTTTTTTCACATCAGATTCTTTCTGTTTCATTCAACAATTTGCAAAACAAAAGTGACATGATGTCTAATCTTCCAGAACTAGAACCCTTGAGAATCCCATTTGATGACATCAAAATTGCCACAAACAACTTTGCCCGACAAAATTTTCTCGGCCAAGGTGGATTTGGGCCAGTCTACAAAGGTCAACTCCCCTCCTCCACCCTCTTAAGTGAGCCAGGTACCGAAGTCGCTGTAAAGAGGTTAGATGTGAAGCGCGGGCAAGGACAACAACAGTTCCTAATGGAGATTGTTACGCTTGCTAGTTACAAGCATCAGAATCTTGTTTCCCTTGTTGGATTCTCAGAAGAAGGTAATGAGAAAGTTCTTGTTTACAAACACGAGGTTAAGGGAAGCCTCGACAAGCATCTATCCTCTACAAACCTTTCATGGGAGCAACGTCTACAAATTTGTGTGGGTGCTGCACAAGGACTTGAGTATCTTCATGGTGTGAGACCAGGGCACAGGGTGCTACACCGTGATGTAAAAAGCTCTAATATTTTGTTAGATGCCAAATTCGAAGCTAAGATTTCGGATTTTGGATTGTCTACAATAGGCCCAGCTAATCAACAATTCACTTTTATCGTCACCAATGCTTGTGGCACGTTTGGCTATCTTGATCCACAGTATGTAAAAACGGGGATACTTACAAAAGAATCAGACGTGTATTCTTTTGGAATTGTATTATTTGAAGTCCTATGTGGGAGACTTGCAATGGTGGTGGAAGATGACGAGAGTACATTCTTATCTCACTTGGTTAAAACTCATAAAAAGAAGGGGACATTACACGAGATCATAATGCCCTATCTACTACAGGAAAATAATCAATATACGTTAGAAACATTCATCAACATTGCGCTTCAATGCCTAGATGAAGATCGAAAACAACGCCCAACGATGAGCTCAGTAGTCGAAGGTTTAGAAACAGTTTTAAAGCATCAACTTGTAAGTTATATCTTACTCTTAAAACAAGACTGTAAATATTTTGTGAACTTTATAGAACTTGTGAATGAATTAAAAGAGAATCCATATGATATTGAATTGTTAATAAATTAAATTAATTTGATGTATAGATTATAATTTGGTAGATAGTGCTTTATGTAATAGAGATGTTACAAACATACAATGATAAAGTATGAGTTATAAGTTGGTTCGTTAGTTTGTAGTTTATCATACTATGATAGTTATAACGTGCTATTATAATATTAATTAGTTAATTAACTTTATAATTATCTTGTTGATTGTTTTACTTATTTAACGTATAAAATATTATTGGAATTTCAGTTGTTTTTGAATTCTTTATAATTTTGAATTTTATATAACAGCATTCTCGTATCTATGCTTTATGAGAGCGTTTTGTAAATCATATGATGTGATTATGAGTGGAGTAGTGAACTTAATTATCAGTAAATTTAGAAATCACTGTTCACATCACATAATACTATAATGTTCTTTATAAGTGGTTATCGTTTGATGCTAGGATACAAGTGGATTCTCAGGAACCAAACAAAGCCCATGGATGAGTTTAGTTGGCAAAGGTGTAGAAACTGCATCAAAGCATCCCCATGTAAGTTGTTGGCTTGAGAATTTAGATTATAGATATGTTGTGATTGTATTAGAGTTTAAACTTATAATTACAAAAGTTTGTATCATTGGTATTTAAGTTATACGAACAACCGTTTCACAAAACCACAAATTCTAGGTAACCATTTGTTTTGTAAATTTGATCGGAAATTTTCTGTAATTGAATGCAAACTGTTTTCTTTGTTGTTAGCGTACACAAACAGAGTTATGGGGATCAGCCACTGGTGGAAGGCCATTTTCGTTCCGACTAAAGAGCAATCAAAAGTTGAAGAAGATAAAGATACTTCACGAAGGGTTGATTCAATCACTCATTTTTACGGCGGAAGATTCCAACGGTCGGTTGCATTCTTCTAGACTATTTGGTGGGCGCCATGATCGGCATGAAACATCTGTGGTGATTAACTCTTTTCCCTATGCTTACACGTGAAATGTTTTCTGGTTAACATGGATTACAATAGGTCAGGTTTAAGACGATTTTAGGTATTCTCAGACCAATATCCAATTATTAAAACTCGTCTCAAAACCCGTCAGGTATTTATCGGGTAGTTACATGTCGGGTTTCCTGTCGAGTTTTGAAACATAAGTAGAATCATTAAATGTACTAGAATCGTATAACAAAGTTAAAAATACTAGTAGATTAAGTATAAGCATCAATAATTCCATCTAACACTTGATATTCAAAATAAATTATACAAAAATCCATGAATCAGATATAGAGAATAAAGAGCAGTGACAGTATCCGATTATCCATGTTCAAATTTCAGATAGGACAATTGATCGGTAATATATATAAATTAAAGTTAACTTGAGGAAACTCTAAAAAAGTGGAGAAATGGGGAATACTTTTCCTAAGTCTTGATCATTTCTCCGCATTCTTATGGTACAACATCAAATCATCAATCATGTACATCACATTATTTTTTAAGAGAAAAAAACATCTCCGAGAAAAATCAAAAAAATTATTAAAAAAATTATAAAACAAAAAAAATGAAAAAATAAAAAAAACCAAAATGTTTATCTAGCATCCACCGTTAAGGCGTTAAAAAAATCGTGGTTTAGTCTTTGATTTTAGTTTAGCTTATAGGGGGTTTAGGTTTTTTGAGCTGGGGGGTAACACTTTTCATTGGCATTTTACATGTAAAACAATACGTTTCGTTATAATTTGAATGTAAATTCAATAATAATTATATATATATATATAGGGTGCAGTTACTGTACGCTAATGCTTTAACGTACGGTAGGTAGGCGAGACGCTTAAAGGCAAAAAACAAAGACAAAAACCTAAAACGCTCAGAAAACTTAAACGTCAGCAAACGCTCAAAAAACGGTCTTCGTGAAAAAAGTGAAAAATTGATCGACTAACCATCCAAAACTGTTTTTTCGTAGAACAAATGATTGATTGGATATGTATTGACGATTCCGAGATGTTTGGATGTGATTTCATGGATCGATTCGTGAAAAAATGGATTCGCGTACGTTAAGGATTAGTGTGTCGGATCTTTTCACTATATATATATAGGGGAAAATGCATGTACATTTTGATCTTAACATGAGTATGTAGGAAATAATGTCAATTTATTTAAAAATGCGAACGTAAGAAACAATACCAACTACAATACCAATCTACATAAATAATGACTTATAATAACAAAGAAAAGAACCTAAAAACTACAACAAAAGAATCAAAATCAAGAACAAAATAATAACAACATATACCAACAAATACTTATAATAGCAAAAGAAAACATCTAATAATAACAACAAAATATAAATAAGCAAATACTTATAACGTCTCATAATCGAAAATTAGAAAATACGAACAAAAAATAGCAGCAAACACCTATAAACAAACCTAATCATAACAACAAATTGGTTCTCATCGTTTTCATGTTAACAACAAAATGTATTTACAGTAAGAAGTACGAGAAATCAATCTGAAATTAAAGATAATCAATGGTATACATTAACTATGGCAATTTCATAATTAATAAGACATTAATATAAGAGGTTTTTAATGAAAAAGGTCGTCTTGACATTTATTTATGTATATGTGCTTAATCAAATTAAATGAATTTCACCCTTTCAAGCTAAAATCATTTACCATCGATCAACCTGAAACTATTAGTTTCCTCTATTTAAGCTTTTTCTATAAATGTGATTGATTATATATATATAGATAAGAACTAGTTTAATCCTCCCATGTTACGTGAGTTTATTCAAGTTTTTGTTTTAATCGTTTTGATATTTTATGATGATATATTTTATTTTTTCACGTAGTTTTGTTTTAATTTAATACATATATATTAGTTTGTTATTAGATTTTTTAGAGTTTGAGTTTTCTCAATTGAGATGTGTAGGTTTTTTTAGATTTATAACGAACAAACATAAACGGACACGATCATGTTGATTATTTTAAATGAACAAACATGAACACAAATATTTATCTAATGAAAAATGGGACATTGATGTAGTTGACAATGGTGGATAGTATCGTAAGTTAACCAGCGATGGAGATGAACAGCAACAGAGAACATGTAAAATAGATAGATTAAATTAGGGTTTAATGATGAAAATGATTACCAATAATTGAGATCTTATAACCCATTTGAGGGCTATTAGGGTTTGGTAAGACCCATAACCTGTGGAAATTATTCTTTGATGGTTAAGACTTAAGAGGTTATTTCACAAATAAATGAGATGTTATAACCCGTTTAGGAGTTATCTGGGTTTGGTGAGACCCATGACCTGTAAAAATTATTGTTTCATTATGAAAGAGTTTTATAAATATATGAGATGTTATAACCCACTTAAATACTATCTAGGTTTGGTGAGACCCATACCCACGAATTCAGGTTAAATGTATGAGAAGTCTCTATTTAAAAATCAAACAATCTGGTGGCTCTAGAGAATGAGAGAAACAACCTGAGAGTGACACGCATGATTTTTTAATAGGCAATTATATAGATAGTTAGATATAACTTTATCTACTCCTACATTTTACTATATTATTTTGCTAATGATTAGTTCTACTTTATGGCTAATTTTTTTTATATATACACGGAAATACAATGGCTACACTATAACACTTTCCTATTCATTGTATGCATATTATATGATAAGTTCAATCTACACCTGTGCGCTCATATATTTTATTTTCCCTACACAGCATAATAAGTGTGCACAATAAACAAACATATTATTGTAGGTTAAAAATAGTTGTTATCTTATTTATGTATGACTATTATGTTGTGTAGTACATATATAAGTGGTATAGATTAATCTATTTATGTTGTGTATGAACTTATGGGATGTGTATGGTATGTTTATGTTGTGTAGGGAACTTGATAATTGTGTATGGTATGTTTATGTATTGTGTAGGAAACATTGTATGATTTGCGATTTGTTTATTGTGAATGTTCATGTTGTTTAGGGAACTTGATTATTGTGTAAGGTATGTTTAGGTTGTGTATGAAACTTGATTATTGTGTATGGTATGTTTATGTTGTGTATGGAACTTGTTTATTGTTTATGATTTATGTTGTGTAGGGAATTTAATTATTGTGTATGGATGTAGATAACCTCTGTAATTTGTGTAAATTTCATGTTTTGTTATGTATGTTACATATCATATTCGTTACGTGTGTATGTACTATTTGTTATGTACACAGGCGTTGTTTTTACTTTGTGTGGGATTTCATGTTTATGCGTAGGACGTAATATATCATGTTTGCTACTTTGCTATGTAGGATTTGAGTTTAGTTATATATGTAGTCATTGTGTATGTTTTGTGTGGAATTTGATTGTTATGCAGTCTTTGTTAATTTTTATTTTTGTTTGGTTTTTTTTAAACAAAATGAAAGTCATGTAGTGTTTAAAAACTTTATAGACAAAAGAGACTTGGCTTTGGTGAAAGAAAATATTAAACGAATAATAAATAATGACGAGACTCAAATGACATTATACACATTTGATGCATTATTATGCCTACATATAATCAGGTTGTATTTCATTCGTAATGGGACAACCCAAACCATAGAAAACTTGCTTAAAATGTATAGATTAACCAACACAAAATAAATGTATATATAGGTTTTACATGTTTATTAATATGTAATTAATCAAGATAACCAAATTGATTTTGGCTTTTTAATCTCAGTTTATTTAAATAGTTTGGTAGAATGATTAAAAATAAGCAATTGAGAAAAAAGATTTAAGTTGATAAATTACATCAAGTAATTAACGATGAAATATAACGAAATAAAATTAACAAATAAATATTTGTAACTCCTGTTATAATTATTATTTATCATTTAAAAGTAAACTAATAGTTTGCTAGTGTACCCTTGTACTTAAATAAACTAAAAATTAAAAGAAAATATTTGATCGGTTAAAATCTCTTCTCGCATTAAGAACTACTTCCAAAATGAACCTAATCATATATATATATATATATATATATATATATATATATATATATATATATATATATATATATATATATTAAAAACCAATCTATGGTTATCTCATGGAATTTAGTGTACCATGAACGTTAACAATTTATGTTTTTACGCGTGTACAAGACAATGTGGATTCCAATGTGGTGAATATAATATATTTATGTATTTTTTTTCCATGTTGTCTTTTCACCGTCACGTGTACAAGAAAAGCCCCCCCCCCCAACCCGGAAAACCTAAACCCCCTAAAACCTTATCCCTAAAATCTAAACTAAACCCGAGGCTAAACCAAGATATTTTTTTTTGAATGGGGGATACTAGATAAACATTTTTCTTTTTCTTTTTTACTTTTTTTCGTTTTTTTTTTGTTTTATAATTATTTTTTTGAATTATTTTGAGGGGTTTTTTCTTTTTATAAAAATGATGTGATGTAGGTGATTGAGGGTTCACCATAAGGATGTGAGGAAATAATCGAATGGTGTTCCTTAGTTCATCGCTTTTTTAGAGTTCTCCAATGAACTCACCTCTACATACGTACATGCATACAAATATATATATATATATATATATATATATATATATACATACATACAAATATATATATAAATATACATACATACAAATATATATATATATATATATATATATATATAGAGAGAGAGAGAGAGAGAGAACCACTTTGAGTTATAAGAAATCAAAAGAACTCAACATAACAAAAAAAATTAAAATTTTTCACATATATGTAACATGTAGGTTATGTGTACGTAAAAAAATTACATTATTTTTTACACAATGAATCGACTTTTACATAAGTGTAACTAACATTTACACTAGTGTAATTATCACACATCTTTATTCTCTCTCATAATTCATTTTTTAATCAACTATAATCTCAGCCACGTATTCAATACCCATATATATATATATAAATATATATATATATATATATATATGATTGAAATCGTATAAGAACTATTTAAAACTGAGAACTTTAATAACCATTCTGAAACACAAAAAAAAACTACAAGAAAAATAAAATAAAAAAAATCATAAAGCCAAAAAAAGCGCAAAAATGAAAAAATTATAAAAACCAAAATATTCATCATTCATCTCGGTTTCATAAAAAAATCAGTTTAGCTAAATTATGCATATATGTATAATATTTGTTTATCAATTTTATACAGGTATTTTTTTTATACACATGTGTATAATTAGATGAATAATAATATATATATATATGTGTATATAATGTAAACTAGAGATTAAATGATAATATACATGTATGTGCAGTTACGTTATTTATTTTGTATGAAACCGGCATGATAGATAATCATTTTGATTTTTTTTACTTTTTAGTTTTTTCTTTATTTATTTTTTAAGATTAATTGATCAAATGTTGTTAACCTTAGCCAGAATCATATGTAGTCGGTCAACTTTGACCGCTTTTGACTTAAAAGATAAAACATAATTCATATTTTTATAATATTAAAAAAAGAATCTCACTTCTTTTAGTTAATGATTAGCAAATTTTAGAATTTAAAAATGTATTTCTATTATTTATATTAATATTCACTTATTATGTTATAAATATTATTATACTTATTATATTTGTCATATATATAATATCCAAAAATTAACAATCTAATGGCTTGAGATAATATATGTTGGTTTCGCTTATATATAGTAACACACAAGATTATCTAAATAATTAAGTTACATATAAAACAATACATAATATATATGGAAAAATATATTATATCTATGCTTATATATACATAAATTGATTTTATTTATATCACAAAATGACTTTTTTCAAAAAAAAAAATGAACTTAATAAAAAAAATAATGCACGTACAAAAACATACCCAATAACACTTCATCTATTGAAAATATATAATACACTATCATATATATATATATATATATATATATATATATATATATATATATATAATTGAAAGAAATTTGGTTATGAACCAATCTCGGAAAATACTTCTCATATAAGAATAGTTTTGAGCTACACCATGAAAAAGATTTTGATAAGTTTGACGGGCTTTTCTACTTACCAAATGATAAAAAAAAATAACAGGTTAACCCGTTCAATTTTGTGAATGTTTTGCTTCACTTAAACATAATTTTGTACGACATGCTTCACATACAACATTCTGATCACTATTTAAGGAAAAGTCAATGTTGACACAAATGTTTCTAATTTAATAAAAGTTATAAGCATTGATAGGCCTAGAGGTCGCATGTCGGAAGTATTTGTCATTTTTCCCTAAATTTTAATAGTTTTGAGAAAAATACTCAATGTGAAAAATCTCGAATCTCTTGACTATTTCTAAAAATGTCCTTAAAAATAAATTCGAAACCCAAGTATATGTAAAATTCTAACTGTCATTTGTTTTACATTTTCAAGTCAAAACTTTGAACCCGTAACAACTTTGACGATAAATTTATTTGCATTTTCAAAATTTTAAAAATATTCAGAAAACTGCTTTTTTACCCGTAACAAATTTGAGCTAAATGTATTTCATTTGTACCAAACAATCTATTTACCAACTTTTAACTCGTAACAATCAAATTTTAGTTCCACAAAAACCCAAGCAATTCTTGATAAAAAAAACCGAGAAACTAAATATGATAAACTTTATTATATTTGAAAGTGATTGGTATACGCCATCCTTACAATTTAAAACATATATGTATAGTTTACTAAATTAACCGAAAAAATAAATAGATAGATTTAAATCATATATTAATAATTTATAAATTTATATGAAAATGTACAAAAAAACAATAGATAAATTGATTTATTTTTAAAAAATGGATCAACTTTTAAACATATATTTGTAATTTAATGATTAAAAAAATTACTTCGTAAATTTAAAGCATTTTAGAGTTTTTTTTATTTTCTTTATTTACAATTTTCAACAATATACATAGTATAACATGTTAATGATAACATTTAGAATTATATTCTTTTCAATATAACAAACACGACTTGTTATTAATTTTTAGATTTCACCATGTATGTTGTGAAATATATTTAAACAATGTATAATAGTATAGTATGTAAATATTTATTTTTATAAAAGTATATAGATATAATATAAAGAAAGTTTAAATAAATGTGAATAATTTAATCATGCAATAGATATAATATAAATAGAGTATAAAAGAAAAAAACAAATAATTATTTTTCTATGACATATAACTGACTTGTGTCTATAATTATTTTATTTTATTATAATAGATAGATTATACATATTATATATCATAATGTAAGAAACCTGAGTCAATTTTAAAATAAAGCAAGTCTCCATTTACGAATAACCATGGTATATCATGTCATAAGTGTGGTAGTAAAGCTTACTCCGTTTTTTGTTATAAGACAACGTGGTTAACATGAGGTAAGAAACCTCATTAGAGTCTTCAACATGTCTTCCTAAAACATTTTTGAACCACTTGATGGAGGAATAGAAGGAAATAGAATATCCAGAACCAGGGCCGGCCTTTAGGGAGTACTGGTGGTCGACGGCCCCCGACCCAACACCTCGTTAGGCCCGATATTTTAAAAAAAATTTATATATATTTCTGTGAAAAACAATATGTATATTTAATGTTTAAACTCAATTAAATAGCAACTAGTTTGGCTTAATGACGATTGGGTATGACTTTTAACCAAAATGTTGTGGGTTCTTGTCTCATTTGATACATGCTTAAGCCTATTTTTATACAAAATTTTTTATACAACTAAAATTATAACTAAGTATGTCCATTTAAAAATTACATTGTTTAAAGCCAACAAAATACTTATTTTACTTGAGGCCCAAAATATTTTTCGCCTTTGGCCCAAAGCCTTGTTTATCTTCTCGGAGCCGGGCCTATCCGGAACATACCACCTTCCTTCCTATCTAAGAACACTTCTTAGGCAACTATACAATTCTGAAAAGTTCATCTCGATCATGAAGTTTAATCTGTCATAAATTGGTCCGATTACACTAGTATGAAGGAATGGGATTATTTTTATTCATAAACCACATTATCATATTAGTATATTCATGCTTTAGTATTCCTAATGTAAGCAGTAGGTAACAATTAGTAAGTTTACCCCAACTACGCCCACTTAAGCTCTTTAAATGATATATCGTCCTTAATTCGATCAAGACTGCACAACCGACTTAAGTTACTCATTAAACATGATTATACCTTCCCCTACATCATCAAGGACTTGTAGCATGAAGGAAGTCGTATAATCCTTTTTAAAGTCCTATTTTACGTAATATTGGTAAGACTGAAACTCCTAATTTCAATATTCGATATATATGATCCTATTATAAATACACTATTTAAACTAAGTTCGCCATATATAGCGGAACTAAACACGAACATGAACCAAAACTAAGACGGCCAATCCGACTCGGTATGATGCGACAGCAGCACAAGTTCGGCAATGGTGCTCAGCCGGTCGGCCGTGGATGGCAGATGGGAGGGGGCCGTCATCTCTCTTTATTTTTTGGTTGCATGAATAAATCTAGGGTTTTTTTTAAATAAGATATACTCCGTATTATAATAATCCAAGTGGCAGACCACACCCCTTAGCTAGTTATTATTAGGCTGAGGGGTGTGGGGCGCTAACCTGGGCGCGTGAGCCCCTCCGCTCGCGCCCCCAGGCGCTAACCCCACACCACCGGGGCGCGAGCGCGGGCGCGAGCGGGGCGCGAGCGCGGAAATCCAGGCAGGCGTGAGTGTGGTCGCGGGAGAAGAGAGAGGAAAAGCTGGTGGGCCCGCCCAAAAGAGCCGTTGAGCTCGGTTTTTTTTTTTAAAAAACCTTTAAAAACTCCTATATAATACCCCAAAATCAACCCATTTCAACCATATCAAACACAACTTCAATCTCCAAACTCATATATAATATCCCAATCTCCTATATAATACCAAAAAATGTCTGGAAATTGGTACCCAAACCTAGATTCAGATTATAGTTACGACGATTTATGGTCGTCACCAGACCAATCGATGTTTTATACGGGGCCGCAAGAAACATCCGGCTTTCAACCATCCAACATACAACCGTCTCCTAACTTTGTTGTTCCAGAGACACAAGAATCACACGGTGATGCTACGGGAGCAAGAAGACGCGTCCACCGGAAAAAACAACTTGCAACGGACGGGCCGGGACCGGCTTCGACTCCGAGGATGAAACGGAAAACCACTCCGTGGTCATCGGATGAGAAGGAAGCCTTGTGTCGGGCTTGGATAGTCATTTCTGAGGATCGGCGTTGCGGTAATTGTTTTAACGTTTTTAAAAATGTTTTTTAATAAAAAAGTTAAATAAAAAAGTTAACTCGAAATCTATTTTAATTATTCATTTTGCAGCCGACTACCAAAAAAGCAAGGTTTTTTGAACAAAGGTTAGGGAGACGTTCTATACGCTCGTTGGGAGTACAGAGCGAAACGCCGATATGATTTCGGGTCGGTGGTCCGAAATCAGAAAATTTGTCGGCTTGTTTACTAATCTTTTCAACAGGAACGCCGGTCGTATGAGACCAAGTGGCAGTGATGATTTGGCGGTTTACAATTTCACTGTCGAAGAGTGGAGGCAGGAGTGTTTGCGGAGGTATGGGACGGTGAAGACGTGGGACGATTTAAAGTTGTGGGAGAGGTTGAAAAGGTGTTCCAAGTGGGTTGAGCTTGTGGCGCCGGACCATGATGCGGAAGTAGGGCCGAAACGGACTAAAACTAGCTCGTCTGGAGCGTATAGCACTTCTGCCGGGTCGGATTGCCGCGTTGGATTCGACCTAAACATTGCGGGGGAGGAAACGTCTTCACCGCCGAGGAGGCGGCCATTGGGACGGGACACCAAGGGGAAAAAACCGGCTGAGGTGGGAGCCGTAAACATCGTCGATCTTGTTGAATCCCTCAATAAATTCAACAAAACCATGGAGGTGGTCTCTAATGACAAAAAGGAAAAAAGTCGAATGAGAGATTTGGACTTCCTTACAAGAGACTTCAGTCACCTAAATCCGGTCGATCAAATGCTGATGGAAAAGCAAAAGGAACGTATCCGAAAGAGGTTGATCGAAGAAGACCAAGCCGAAGAATAAGAATAATGTTTTTTTAGTACTTTAATTTTTATTTTATTTTTAGATATTAATGTGTTTTTTTTTAATGTGTGTTTTTTTTAATAATTTATGAGTTTTTTTAATAATACGTTTTTTGAATATATTTATAAAAAAATAAAAAAAAATCCGCTGGAGCCCCTGCTGGAGCCCCTCCACACCAGGGCCAGGGGCTCCAGCGGGGGCTCCAACACCCATCTTATCCAGTTTCTCTCTCTGCCACACGTCACAATATTATTGGCTGGAGCCCCCACTCGCGCCCCCGTTAGAGCCCCCCACACCCCTCAGCCTTAACCATAGTGACTAACGATTAATTACTAACTAATCCTTGTGCTTTACTTATTATCTCATAAACATTAAAACGTTAATATCATGCTCTTGTAAATATTAAAACGCCAGTATAACGATTAAACATTTACGCAGTGAATCCTGTACGTTATTTATTTCTCCAAACAAATAAGTGAATAGCCTCTAATTTTTATCCAAACAATTAACCCATAATTATTTCTTCAAATAATTAATCGCCAACGTTTAATCCGTGTTTAGTAAACTATTTAACTATTAAATATTATTTGTTCTCATTTTCCAACGCGAAACTCTTTGGATTGTACTTTGATAGCAACGTTGGCTTAACCAACAAAGGGTAGTGGTTGTGATTGAAGTGGTAGTGAAGTAGTGATAGTCAATAAACTAGCAACTTTTAAATATTTATGGTCCATTAGACTAACGAATTAACCTGCGGATCAGACTTATAAATGTTTAACACAAAAATTGTTGATTTCCACAGCTGACCTTAGATGCCGACGAAGAGATAATTAGCATATCAGGAACTTTCGAGACGTGTCACTCCATTCAGTTAATCGCATCATTGTCTTTTAAGACAAACAAAAAAATGTATGGCCCTTTTGGTGTGAAGGAGGAGGAGGAGGACGATCATTTTTCCGAATCATGGGACTTTGGTCTGTTTGATGGGTTCTATGGTCGTTGTAGCAACTATTTCGTGGATGCTATAGGTTGTTTCTTGAAGACTAACGTTTAAGAAAGCACAAATTATTGAACCGGATATTCTCTTGGTTCATGGGTTAGAGTCGTCTGAGTTGTCGAACTCGCCTAAGAGATCAGTTGATCTTTTATTATTTTGTTGTTATAATCATTAAGTTTGTTTTCTATATTTGCTAACCTATCCGTATAGTGGTTTGTAAAACTAGTTAATTTATACAACGTATTAAATAATGATGCTGCTATATAGACACCACATCACTTCTCCAATCTGGTCACCAATTGGTCGTTAAATCTTTGTATGTTCAGCTCACTATTTATGACTTTATTAATGCTTACATATTATATAAAGGTTAAATTGAAATCCAGAGTAAAAAATACAGAAGTGTAAGAAAAAATCTAGTCTATTGATTCTATATTCCAATAATTGTAATTAATTATCATAGTGATTAACGTGAGAAAGAAATACGTTGGAAATGACATAAATGAAAGGGGATTACATATATCCCTTTATTTATCTATCTACTTACATATATACCTAACTCAAAATCTAGAATTACATATTCATCAATAAAATTATCCCTTAAGGTTATGAAAACCTTTAACTGCTCCTTAATTCACTCATCGGTTTCCAGAGCCGAATTTTCCAACCAGTTAACGAGCAATTCGAAATCTGGCGACCAACGATTGTAACCAACGAATCCAAACAAAAATGTCGCATGAAAAAGGTTATAGATGTTTTAAAATGACGGGAGAATTGATATGTGTCTTGCAGATAGAGATAAAAATTTGTGTCTTTCTGTTCCCTATTTTACACATGACAATCAATTATCCCTTCTCAGTTTTGTAACCTTTTAAAAAATAACTCAACTTGTTCAAATAAGGCATTTACAAATCATCAACGAGTCGTACGAATCCTATCTCACATGATTGTATGTTGTGCATCTATTGAGTCTTTTGAACGAAGTTTTAGAGAATTTGTCTTCTCTAAGATTAATATATACATAGTGTTAGGATTAATTGATCATTATATTAATTAAACAATTATTTGTAAGTGTAGAAAAACACAATGAGGCTAAAAGAAAAAACATAAAATCTGTTGAAAACGAAGCCAATTCATCCGATAGACAAGATCAATATTCGATGATCCTTATTGGATCTTCGATCCCATGGATTGACATCCCATGTTCATCATCGGATTTCCAATCTCATACTTAAACCAAATTTCCGCTTTTACTTATGCCTAAGGCTCTTTAACTACCATGTATATAGGTCCAAGTTGACATTTTGTGGACGGGTGCTGTTAAACATACCCCCCTTTTACCATTTTTACTAAATATACACCCCCTTAACTTATTAGATAAATTAATATTACCGTTTAACATTATTTATATACATACTAGTCCTTACAACATATTTTTCACTTAATAATCTTCACTACATATATCAAATTAAAAACTATCAAGTATTACTATTAATTTATTTTTTTAGTATTAATATTGTAAATATTTATAATATTTTTTAATTTTAATAGTATATATATTTATAATATCCTTATTTTACCTCTTTATGTTTTACAAAATAAACCTGAAACTCGAAAACCTAAAACCCTAAACCCGAACCCTAAACCCTAAACCCGAAACCCTAAACCCCAAATTCTAAACCCTAAACCGGAAACCCGAAAACCTAAACCCGAAACCTAAACCCTAAACCCGAAACCTGAACCCCGAAACTCGAAATCATTAAAAAAACGCAACTTGTAAAAAAATATGAAATCCTTGTTTTTGTGCTAATTTGGTAATTATATAATTTCAAGGGTTAATATTAAAGTTGGTTTTTCCAATGGGGGTATGAAAAGCAACCATGGGGGGTACATTTAGCCTGACCTTTTGTGGACTACTACCAAGGATATACTAACAAAAAGTTGAATCTTTAGAATACCTGGCCAAATAAATGTAGATACCCTAATTTTGGAAACAGTTCATAGTATTAAACTGATTTTTAAGGTCAGAAGTGGGTGCAAATGATATATGAGAACTAATTTTGTAAACTTTTGAAGGTTGGATGTGGATGCAATTGATAGATAAGGACTAATTTTACAAACAGTTTCAAACTAATGTGTCAATTTTGAAAGTTGTAGCTTATAAACAAATATTTGTTAGCATCCGGATTCGAACCCGCGTGGTTTGAATAGCCACGCTTTTTAGGAGCGATAACCATTTCAAATTACTACAATGGTTGTTTTCAAATTACTAAATATAACATACACTTACTTTAGAAGCGGTGTATTACACCAAATTTGTCAATGTGAAAATTAATTTATTTGAAGTAAATAAAACAAACAAATAACCACTGGGTCTCCCCCAGTGGCCAGACTTGATGAAAGTTAGTTCCTTGCCCCTCCATTGAGGACGCAAGTTCGAACCAGAGGGTCGCCCGAGTTTTCTATTAGGGTGTATTAGCTACAGAGGGTATCCCCCTTTGTAGTTGGTACAACATCTGTCAAATGACAGGTGGCCTGAAATTTTCTCAGGGAACGCCTAGCCAAACTCAGATGCCAAGCGTGGGCCCGGTTAAGACAACATAGTCTTGGCCCGAGTGGGGCGGTTGGAGCTGCCGTTTGGAAGCTGCGACGATCCTGCATCGTTAAGAAAGTCGCCGTTCAAAAAAAAAACAAACAAATGTTAAACATAAGAATACAATTATCTATACTATATATAATACATCAAATAAGGACAAATTAAGACACTCATTTTTAATTAACTTACAACGCTTAAAGTTTGAGATACATGTGTTAGCAAGGGTAAACATGTCTTTTAAACACAATACATTTAACTTGCAAGTTTGGTCCCTCATCTTTAACCATATTATGTTTTTAATTTAACTTGTAAACTAACTTCCCACCCATGATTTTTAAACGACTATAGCATTTTCATACATTAATATTTTTATAAACAAATTGCACCATAAAAACGAACATTTTATTCTCTTTAATTTGGATATGATATTGTTGTAATTTTTTTTCATTTTAAATAAATTAATATGTTACATAGGGATGTTCAGTGTCGGTTTTGATGGTTTTAAGTTAAACATGTGAGTCCAACTGTTAATACTGATTTTTTGTCGTCCAAAACCAAACTCAACCATTGAAAGTTGAAACCGAATCGTTACTAACGGCCTGGTTCCAGTTTGGTTTCACAGTTTAAACTTTAATAATAAATTTAGTTTAAAATAATTAATAATTTAAATGTACCATCATTTTTAACTAAAAGCCAACATAATATGATACTTGAGATGATCATAAATAAAAAAAGATAATTTTAGCTACATAAATGGTAAATATTAATGGAAGATCTAGGACGTGAAATGATAACAACAAATATTACAAAAAAGGAATCATATTGCAATTAGGTTAATTTACAGTCTATTCTGGTTTCATATGGCCGGTTGCCGATATAAACCGCGAACCAACCGTTCATTACATTTTGAAAATTTTGAAACTGACCAACAAACCGAAAATAAAAAAGAAAAAAAAGAAGTCAAACCAATGACCGATTTAAACGGTTTCAAGGTTTTAACCGAACCATAAACACTTATATCCGTACGTGATTAACATGTTCAAACATCCGCTGCATCGCGCGGGCACTCATTTAGTGTAAAAAAATGTATTACAAATATATTCGAATATACATACTACAAGTACCTACAAAGAAGTTTAGAATTTACACACTTGAGAAAAGTAAAGAGGATTACTTGGCAATTCTTGAAGGATATAGTCATAAACATGAAAGTAACGTGGAGTTTCCGTAGATGCACTTAGTCTCTTAAAGGTAAACCTTCCATTAAATGAAATAAGCCACCAAAAGGACTAATGATCCGAACCCAACACTTGATTTTCTTTGGCATTGGGCTTAGTGTTAAGTATACATTTTTTTGTTGTGTATTGTTAATAAAATAAGATATAAGATAATACAAACATAAAGTTTAATATTGAAACAATACATGAATGCAAGAAGTTGACTTAAAAGATGTGACAAGTCTATATGTTTCGAATTTGTATACGTGGTGTCATACATCAGCCCATTATTTACATTATGAATGAAATATTACATAGATATAATACATGAATGTTGTATTTCACTGTAGAATTGTTAATTATAGTGCACATATGTATTGTTGAAAATAGTAATGGTAATATTATTTAGCATGTTTCTTTATACTGCACATGTAAAAATGTAATAAGAATATTAGATCGTTTGTGCAGTACAGTTGTGATGATAATGTCCATATGTAATGACAATGTTAAGGTAGTCATGTTAATACACATATGCAATACATATTAAGATACCAATGTTCAGCTTTGATGATAATATTCGAGTGTTTGTCAGATATAATACATATACGTAATAAAGATAATAAAGTCAGACTGATAGCAAAATAGTGGAAAATTACTAACGACGAAAGTGAAGACGTTTCAGAAAACAATGTCAAATATAGGAGTATTGGTAGTATGGTTAGATCATACATATAGTATTCTTATTACATATATTTGAATCGATTATATTACATAGGCATGTAGTACATGTGATTAATGAATGACAATTACATGTTTCAGAAATGTTGTTTCAATCGTCTAATTTCTTCAAATCTGCAGCGAAATCGAACATAATTCATAAGAAAAAAGTAGGTAAACAACTGTAATGTTCAAATTTTATAAATTATGTCATCTTTTAGGCTTACATTAATTATAGATGCATTTCATGCATGTAAGGCCTCGTTACCGGTGCCATACTTTTTTCGTTGGATTTACTCATAAACACAGTTCTAAATATCAGAGTTAAATTAAACTTTACGCGGAATATTTAAACTTTAAGAAAACGTTAAATATCAATCCATAACTTGTCTTAATAACCATTTTGTCTTTCAAAATAAACATAAACTAATAATATAAACGTCTTGAGCCTTCCGATGCCAGCCTCTTATTCAATGCCACGTGTTCCCCTCAAGCGAGTTGTCTCATCCTACTCACCTGCGTGCATACTGAAAGTCAGCTACGCTGAGTGAGTTCTAGTTAATCACACATTATACAATACATACACTTACCTTCAATTATGCATCCGAAGATACATAATAATTACTTTACTAATTTACTTTCATAACATAAGTTCATACATACATTCGTACTTTATTACTTTCATAGTATATAATTTACCGTCCTTTTCTATCTCAGATATTATTAGGGTCTGATCCTTCTTTCCTTTGTCTATCTTAGATATTATTAGGGTCTGATCCCTTTCTTGTCTATCTTAGATATTATTAGGGTCTGATCCCTTTCTTGTCTATCTCAGATATTATTAGGGTCTGATCCCTTTTTACTTCTCTATCTCAGATATTATTAGGGTCTGATCCCTTTCTTCTCTATCTCAGATATTATTAGGGTCTGATCCCTCTTTCTTCATCTTCGTACATACTGTCTTTACATAACCATAACATACATACTTTCTTTAATCATTCATACATATTCAAATATTGTACATATATCTATCATACACATTCATCTATCATATACATACCACCCTTGTCAATACGTGCAATATTTGAAGATCGTTCACATACCGAAAAGCTTTCGTTCACATTAAAGATATACATACATAACATATAAACCATACAAGGCATACACTTACCAGTTAAGGTAAGTGTATTAACTATCACATCGAGTATGCACACAACCCCGAAAACGTAACAAGAAAATGGGGCTAGAAACTCACCTGAATGCGGTTACGTTCACCGTTAATAGTTATTCCCTTCTTGAGCTGTGCACGGCTAACTGTATAATATTTACATGTATCAATTAACTATTACTACTCATATCGTATTTCTATCTTTATATAACCCACAACGAACGGGGGTCCGGGGGCAGCGGGGTTCTAGGGGCGGCAGCCCCTAGCGGGGTCCAAGGGGCAGAGCCCCTGATTTTATTTTCATTAACTGTCTTAACTCATTTTTCATTAAAATTTTAAATTATTTTTCTAATTCGTTAGCTCATTCTTCATAACGACTTAAGTCGGATTCGCTATCTGATTCGTTACCTTGTATTTATGAGCGGACATAAATGTAAGCGAACATACATGTTAAGCGAACTTCACTTACGCGAACTTAACTTGAGCGAACTTAACTTAAGCGAACTTATCATTAAGCGAAGTTATCTATAGTAGCGATGGGTTTTGATTTTAACCCTATAAACATCTTTGTTCAACCTGTAACCCTTCGATATGATGTTAAACGATCCCTTGAACATTCCCATGGTCTTTTTCGGATAAGATTCGGCCCGAAAACGCATAAAGTTTGGACCTTTAAGCTCAAAATCTTTCAATACTAGATCTAAGGTTTTCTTTGAACGAACCGTACATGTTTATGGGTTCATTTGGTTCGTTTTAACATCAAGTTTGTAACTTTACGTTTCTTTTAGACCCGATCTATTATAGTTTCAAGTTTCACGGCTATCCGTTTATTAAAACATAAACTTTAAAGATCAAGAACATACCTTTATGTGTTCGTTTGGTCTTGGTTAGCTTGTTTATGAACTCTAAATCTCGTGTATAACTCGTGTAATAAAGATCTAATACAAACTAACATCCGTTTGGTCTCAAATCTCTCTCTCCTCTCTCAGCCGTATATATGGTGTAGGTGTATGTGTGTTTTTTAGTTTGTAGAGAATAAGATGGAAAGAAAGGAGGATTTAGGGTTTTAGAGTGGTTAAAGGGGGTATTTATATCCCTTAAAGCCCATGGACCTAAGGCCCATTACCCTTAATCCATCTTAATTAATTCAAGTCCATGATTCTTCTTTATTTGACAATAATTAATTATTTAACACACGACAATTTAACGCAACTCTCTTTATTTAATATTAGAATATTTAGGATGTTACAAGTCTTCCCCCCTTAAAGAGGTTTCGTCCTTGAAACCTAACTATCTATTCAAACAGATTAGGGTAAAACTTGCGCATCTCATCCTCAACTTCCCAAGTAGCATCTGATCCCTTGCGATGCTTCCATATCACCTTCACCAAAGGTATAACCTTATGACGAATCTACTTATCTTTGCGCTCAACAATATCTATCGGTTGTTCAATGTAGTTCAGATGTTTATCAACCTCAATGTCTATCAATGGCACGTGAGACGTGTCATCAGCTAGACATTTTCTCAGATGAGAAACATGAAAGGTTGAGTGAATTCCTTCTAGCTCATCGGGTAAATCCAGCTTATAGGCTACTTCACCCACACGATCTAAAATCTTAAACGGTCCAATGTATGTCGGACTCAACTTCCACCTCTTTCTAAAGCGAATGATCCTTTTACATGATGAGACTTAAAGCATCACGGTGTCACCAACGTTGAACTCAATCGGTCGTTGCCACTTGTAGGCATACGACTTCTGTCAGTCTTGAGTAGCTTTCATCCTAGCCTTGATGTGATCAAACCTTGAAGACGTCTCTTGAACAACTTCTAAATTCCCCATTTCCTTTTGACCAATCTCTCCCCAACAAACGGGACTTCTACATCGTCTACCGTAAAGCATTTCAAACAGTGGCATACCAATACTTGAATGGTAACTGTTATTGTAGGAGAACTCTGCCAGATGCAGATGATCATCCTAGCTTCCTCCAAAATCTAAAACACAAGCGTATAGCATATCCTCAAGGGTTTGGATCGTCATTTCAGAGTGCCCATCAGTTTGAGGATGATATGCCGTACTGATGTTCAATCTCGTTCCCATAGCTTCGTGGAACTTCTTCCAAAACCTCGAAGTAAACCGTGTATCTCTATCAAACACTATTGATAACGGTACACCATGCTTAGATACAACCTCTTTTATGAACAAGCTTGCTAACGTTTTTGACGAGATAGCATCTCGTATGGGCAGAAAGTGAGCACTCTTGGTCAAACGGTCCATAATCACCCAAATGGTATCATGATGCTTAGCTGTAAGAGGTAGCTTAGTTATGAAATCCATAGTGGTATGTTCCCATTTCCATTCAGGTATCTCAAGCCGTTGCATCTTTCCATATGGCTTCTAATGTTCGGCTTTGACTTGCAAACAAGTTAAGCACTTACTGACATAATCCACCACATCATTCTTCATTCCTGGCCACCAGTAGTCTCTTTTCAAATCTTGATACATCTTAGTAGCTCCAGGATGAATCAAATATCTTGATTTATGAGCTTCATCTAAGATTCGGCCTCTAAGATCTCCATGGCGTGGGATCCACATACGGTCAAACCTAGTCTTAACACCATGAGTGTTTTCCATCAACTCACCAAAAATCCTTTCTTTCTTCACTAGCCCTTCATCTACCAGCACCTCTGACTGTACTTAGATGATTTCTTCGAAAAGACTTGAGTTCATAATCAACTGGTATGACTTCACTGTTGCAATGACTTCCTCATTCTTATGACTTAGCGCGTCGGCGACCACATTAGCTTTACCAGGATAGTACTTAATGTCGCAGTCGTAATCCTTAATCAACTCCAACCATCTCCTCTGTCTCATGTTCAATTCCTTCTGCTCGAAGAAGTACTTTAAACTCTTATGATCTGTGTAAATGATACACTTAGTACCATACATATAATGTCTCCATATCTTGAGAGCATGCACTACTGTTGCTATCTCTAAATCATGCGTCGGATAAGTACTCTCATGGACTTTCAACTTTCTAGACGCGTAAGCTATCACCTTTCCTCGTTGTATCAACACGAAACCTAACCCACGATGCGAAGCATCAGTCAAACAACCAAATCCTCGTCACTATCAGGTAAAGAAAGGATTGGAGCTTGCGTGAGTTTCTTCTTTAACTCCTGAAAAGCCTCTTCTTGAAACTTACCCCAACTGAATACTATCGACTTTCGGGTCATACCGGTCAACGTTGCGGCTATCTTGGAGAAACCTTCGATGAATCTCCCATAGTAGCCAGCTAGCCCTAGGAAGCTTCGTATATCAGTTGGACTTTATGGAGTCTTCCAATTTTTTATTGCCTCAATCTTAGCTGGGTCCATGGTAATCCCTTCAGGATTTATCACGTGACCTAGAAATTGTACTTCTCTTAACCAGAACGCGCATTTCAAGAACTTAGCGTATAACTTTTATTTCTTCAGAGTTTCCAATACCTCTTTTAGATGCTCAGCATGATCAGACTCGCTCTTAGAATAAATCAATATATCATCGATGAAGACGATAACTGACTTATCCAACATTGGCCGACACACCCTATTCATCATGTCCATAAATGCTGCGGGAGCATTCGTTAGACCGAACGACATTACGAGAAACTCGTAGTGTCCATACCGCGTCTGAAACGTTGTCTTAGAGATGTCTGCCTCTTTCACTTTCAGCTGATGAGAACATGATCTGAGATCTATCCGTGAGAACCAACTTGAACCTTGCAGTTGATCAAATAGATCATCAATCCTTGGCAAAGGATATCTATTCTTTACCGTAAGCTTATTCAACTCGCGATAGTCTATGCACATTCTCATACTTACATCCTTCTAATTCACGAATAACACTGGTGTGCCCCATGGGGAAACACTTGGTCTTATAAAACCCTTGTCGAGGAGTTCTTGCAGTTGGGACATCAGTTCTTTCATCTCGGATGGTGCTAGACGGTAATGCGCTTTCGCGACGGGCTGGGCTCCTAGTATTAAATCTATCTGGAATTCTATCTCTCGCTCCGGTGGCAACCCCGGAAGATCCTCAGGGAATACTTATGGGTAGTCGCGCACAATAGGAACATCTTTAATTTATTTTGTCTCGGCCGTAGCGTTGACAACATACGCCAGGTAGGCACCGCACCCTCGCCTTAACAAACCCTCGACTTTTATCATCGAAATGACATTAAGCCCAGAACTTTCCTTATCACCATAAACCGTCACTGCACTACCATCCAAGGACTTTAACCTTATTATCCTACTCTTACACACTATCTGAGCTTCATACTCAGACAACCCATCCATTCTTAAAACCATATCGAACCCTCCTAAGGTCATAACATACAAGGTAACAGGGAACTCATGTCCCTCTAACTCTATCTTACAGTCCTTAACCATCCTCATTATCTTAACCGAGGTATCACTAGCGGTTTCTACTATGAATGTTTCAGACACTCGACAACATTTCATTTTATAGCTAATTTACAAAATGGCGTGGCTACGAAACTTATGTTCGCACCTGAATCAAATAATACTGAAGCGGATGTACCGTTTACTAGAAACATACATGTGACAACATCTGGAATCTGCTTGGCTTGTTCCTAGGTTAACATGTAAGCTCTGGTCCTTGGCCTAGTCTGATCCGCATCATTCTTTCCACTTCCTCCAGCTCCGCCATCGGTGCATTCCTTGGCAAAAATGGCCCGACATACCGCAATTGTAGCATGCGAGTTTTGAAGTATAATCGGGAGCATAGTGTCCCACTTTCCCACACTTATAACAGGCATTCGATCCCAGCCTGCATTCCCCACCATGAGCCTTACCACACTTATGACAAACGTTCGATCCCTTACCCTGCTTACACTCACCCCCATGCATCTTTCCACACGTCTTGCATGATCTATTCTCCCACAATTTCTCCTTCTTATCCTTGGAGTTTCATAGCCGAGTACCGGGTCGTTTGACATGATTTACCCACTTCTTATCTTTCTTCTCTTCCTCCATCACAACATCATCCGCAGCCAGGTCTGCATAAACCATCTCTGCGAGCTCGAAAGCAGAGTCAAAGGTAGCAGGTTTACTCGTCCTGACTAGTGTATGGACTCTCTGGGGCAATCTCCTCGCATAACACTTGATCCTTTTAGCCCCAGTGTTGACCATATTGGGTACCAACCTAGACATTCGGTTGAACTCTGTGGTGTACTCACGATGTGTCATCGTTCCAGCTTTCAAGTTCAGGAACTTCATCTCAACCTCGACGTCAGCACATAATCTCTTCATCACTAACTCTTTCAGATCCTCCCACTTTAAAGCTTTAATCTCATCTCGGGTCTTCCTCTGCTCCACACTCTCCCACCAATACATAGCTTCATCCCTGAATGATTGGGTGGCATAACGACGGCTTGGTCAGGACGACACTCGCTGATTCGGATAATTTTATCAATGGCGGTTATCCATTGAAGGGTAGCGATTGCGTCTCCCAAACAAGTCAGTTTAAGCGGGTCACAACCCTTGAAGGACTTATAGTTGCACCCACCTCGGCCCCTCTTTCTATCATCAACCTTCACAGACCTTACCACACTCGAAGCCTCCCTCGCTCCTTCATCATCTTTCCTACCACCTCCTCCCGCTCCTTCAGCTGTTCTTTCACGGCTTCCAGCAGACCCTTTCGGATTCATGTTTTTCACAGCCGTGGCTACTACTTGGACAATAGCTTCTTGGATTAAGGGATCAAGTTGAACCCCTTCATTGTTGTTAAGGTTTCCTCCAACTGTGCTTCCTTCTTCCCCCGTGTTAGAATCTGCCTCCACAGAAGGTTGTCGGACCACACGTGGCCTACCACGACGTCCAGTGCGACCCCCTGCTCCAACAATTGCCCTAGCTCCAGCCATCGTATTCTGGAAAGGAAAACACAAACGTTATCACTCAAGGAACTATTTACTACAAGGATATTAAGGCTAACATGTAATAACACTGGCCAGTTGTGATTAGCTGATCACGTTACTTTCTGTGTCCTATACACTTCCCCTTATGAGTCTATTTGTGCTGGTTCTACCATAAACAGTTAATCAATCAAGCAATCAATTAATCCTATCCCTAACATTCACATATACTTTCTTTGGCAATTAAGCTAACATTAACATTCATATTTAACCTGATGTGTTGTAAAACACATTTACTTTCCGTATCATTTTTATCATGTTTTAATTGCTTTTTAGTTTAATTATTAAGATTTATGGTTTGATTATGCTTGATTTTACAAAGTTGATTGTTTACTTGTAGGTTATGAGGTTTGGTGGAAAAAAGAGTTAAATTTGAAGAGTTTAGGGGCTTAATTGGTCAACTTTCAAACCTATAAGTCAAGGCCCGACCCAAGCCCACATCTTAGAAGCCTTGTATAATAATATATGAAGTTAATTATGAGAGAAATCAGTCATTATTCCAGCCAAGAACCCGAAATCAAAAGAAAAAAAAACCTAAACCCTAATTCAGCCACTGTTCCGATCGGAACAACTGTAGCAATGGCCAAAGAAGAAAAAAAAGAATGAAGGGCGGCGGCTGAGGCTGTTGTGGCGGCTGGAGAAGAAGGAGGACATCGGGGCAGCAGCTAGGGATCGATATTTGTCATATTTCTCAGCCATATTTGATAGTATAACACTCATAAACTTTGCTTTCTTGTTTATGTTCTTAACTATATTGCTTTTGATCTTTAAAGTTAATTGTTTTTCCATTAAGTTAAGGATTGAAGTGTGTTTGATTATACTTGATTTTGGATTGAGTTTTATTATGATTTGGATGAGTATTATGGTTGTTATCTTAAGTGTTTGCTGCTGTCCAAAAGTTATGTTAAGCTAAACTTGCTTGTTCTACCTAGGATAGATGATTGTTGAGTAGTTTAGACTTGTATAATGGATTGTTAATGTTCAAGACTTGAATTATTGATGTAAAGTTTAACTAAACCATAAATTAGATTGTGTGTGATGGCTGTGTTTTATGTTTTATTACTTATAATCCTCTTGCATTAGTTAATTGAATTAGTTTTGATTAATTGATTGCTTGTTAGACTCTTGACTTGGTGTTTAGGGTTTATTTGCGGGGTGTACAACCGTAGGGATAAGTGGGTAATATAAATCATCTAAAATCAGTTAAAATACACCTTCTTTGAGACCGAGAGGTGATAAGAAGTAATATTGTCTCGTTGCTTTTACTTGTTAGAATTAAGACCGCGCGAGAGCGGGTTTTTGTCTTGTCAAGTTTGAATGTTTATGTGCAATTAGTTGGTTTAATTTGGGTTAAGTTAAATTGTTCCTCTTTCCTTGGTGACATAGTATTTGTCTCCATTAGGATAGTGTGTCGATGAGACCGAGAGGAGAGTCGACATCTGAACACGTTAATAATTGTTTTTCCGGTTTATTCTTTAAAATCAACTAAGATAAGTTAGAGATTGTTAGAGAGACTGAGAGGTAATTTGACTTTCTTAAACAAGTTTTAGTTGTGTCATCTTTTATAACCGGTGTCATGAATATTTTCAATCCGTTGTCTTGTTATTTCTGTCAACATGATTCATTCCTAGGTAGACGTCTTTATATATTGAATTTAAACCAAAGTTTTCAAAGTTTTGTCAAAAGTTTTCATTCAGTTAAGTTAAGTAGTTAAATAAATTCTAAAATAAATCAATTAAATATTTTGGTGAGTCTTGGTTAGAGTTTAGTAATTATAAACGTTTTCATGTGTCTTCGAGTTCGATATCCGGACTTTCCTCATCTGTGCTATACGCGACCGGTACACTTGCCGTTTATGTGAACTAGGATAGATTGTTTGGTTTTTAAAGCTTAGTTGCGACTTGTGTTTTATTTATATATATTTTCGCACATCAAGTTTTTGGCGCCGCTGCCAGGGACACGGTTACAGGCGTATTAAGAACGACTCGAGTTAGACTTGCCTTGTTTACTACTTGTCTTTCTTATTTGTTTTGTTTGTTAGTTTAAAATAGTTTAGCTAATTAATATTTCTTTTATTTATTTTAATAGTTGTATGCGACGTACTCGATCTCTAGGACCACCAGAAGTTGAAGGTTTTCCTGAACCAGAGAGAGAGCTTCTTGAGAGACGTCATACAAAACCGTCTTCCAGTTCATCTGCATCCGTCGGTAATACGTTCTCTTCTCCTACTTTTTCTTAACCCGTCATTTGGGATAGGATTATGGGCGACGCGAATCCACTACCGAGGAGGACAGTTGCAGATCGGGCCCGTCCGGTCGATGCTGGCGCGAGATCCAGCATTGCTCCACCAGCTATAGGAGTTCAAACGACTTGGCAGATTCCATCTAATGTTCTGAACACGATTGCTCATTCTGCTCAATTTCACGGGTTGCTCCACGAGAACCCGCATTCTCATCTCACTCGTATTACACGTATCTGCGACACGTTTCATCTTGCCGGCGTATCCGAAAATGCCATAAAACTCCGAATATTTCCGTTCTCACTCGTTGATCATGCGAGTCTGTGGCTTGAGTCCCTTCCACAGGGATCCATTGCTACTTGGGCTGCCATGCAGACCTAATTTCTTGAAAAATACGATCCTCCGGCTAAGGCCACTCGTTTGCGTAACCAAATTCATTCTTTCCAGATGGAGGACACCGAGAGCTTCTACGAGGCGTGGGAAAGGTTCAAAAATATACTTGCGTTATGTCCAAACCACGGCCTACAAGACTGGGCGGTTGTCGAGAAGTTCTACAACTGAGTGACATACGCAACTCAGAGTATGCTCGACACAGCTGCAGGAGGTAACCTACTAATGACGAAAGATATGGATGAGTGCATTGCCTTGTTTAACGGGTTAGCCATGAGTGGATACCAGCGACCACCAGTTAAGAGCACCAAAACCGTCGATTCCCTATCACGCGGCATGCATTCGGTGGACACGAGCACCACACTTGCGGCACAAGTTGAAGCGTTAGCAAAGATCGTGAAGGACTTGCAGGTGAAAAGTAAGTTATGCGAGATCTGTAGAGGGGGGACACGATACCGTTCAATGCCCCTTAGGTTTCCAGGAGGAGGCAGTCGACTTCGTTAATAATCCAAACCGAAATCAACATCCTTTCAATTCTTATAATTCGGGGTGGAGAGGTAACCAAAATTCCAACTGGAGGAACGGAAATCAGTCCGGCTTCCAGCAACGTCAGAGCCTATTCCAGGATTCCGGTGAGGGACCGAGTAATGGGGAGAAGAAGCCCACGTTAGAGGAGATGATGGCACAGCAGACACAGATGCTGTCGCAACTCATGACTCGAGAGGACTCCCGTCACAAAGAAACTCAAGAGAAATTCTGGGAGCACGAGTCATTCATGAGAAATCAAGGAGCGTCAATTCAAATCTTGAGCGTTAGATGGGAGAGATAGCAAGTCGTCTAAATCAAAGGGCGCTAGGTACACTTCCAAGTAACACTGAACAAAATCCGAAGGCGTTCGCGAAGGCTGTGACGACAAAGGAGCGGTGCGGGGGCACGTAGCGAGCCCGTGATTCAAGAGGCGACGAGAGGAGTCGTTAACGAGCCTGCGGTAGATGTAGAGGAGCAGGTTGACGAGGAGATTAAGTTGGAATCTCCACCGGCCAAGGTGCATCAGAGGCGCAGCCCCGGAAGTTAGCACAGGCCGAGAACCAACCATTACCCAGCACACCACCGAGAGTCTACAAACCTAGACTCCCATTTCCCGGGAGAGTCCGTAGGGATAGAGACGAGGAGCAAAACTCCAAATTTCTTGATCTTCTGAAGCAACTTCATCTTAATATTCCTTTCCTTGAGGCACCTACGCAAATGCCCAAATACGCAAAGTTTCTTAAGGATATTCTTTCGAACAAAGAGAAGTTAGCCGAAGTCTCTTCCATTCCTCTGAGTGCTGGTTGCTTTGCAGTCTTGCAGAGAAAGTTACCAGAAAAGATGTCCGATCCTGGGAGTTTCACAATTCCCTGCATCTTGAGTGATAATACGGTCGTCCATGCGCTGGCAGATCTTGGTGCCAGTATTAATCTCATGCCGTATTCCGTGTATCGCAAGTTGGGACTAGGCGAACCGAGGCCCACCCGTATGAGTATCCAGCTTGCTGATCGTTCTGTGAAATACCCCCGAGGGGTGGTCGAGAACATGCTTGTTCGTGTCGACAAGTTCATCTTCCCGGTGGACTTTGTCATCCTGGACATGAACGATGACGATAGTGTCCCACTCATCTTGGGCCGGCCATTCCTTGCCACTGCACATGCATTGATCGATGTCTGCGAGGGTAAATTAATCTTAAGAGTTGGGGATGAGAACGTCACCTTTGACGTTCGATAGTCACTGAAACACCCCAAGTCTGCTGATGACTCCTTATACTTCATTGATACCATCATGGAGCATGTCGGGGAGTTTTTCAGCGAAATTTGTGGAGGATCTGCCTTCGACACCCAGATTCTCGATAGGGAGATTCCGGAGTTTGAAATGGTTGCCGTAACCAATCTGTCCTTAAATGACGACACCGAGTCGCATACCCCTAAATCTGGCGTGTCTGCTGAGATCGTACGAGACGATCCGATGGACCGACCTTCAGTCGAGAGTCCTCCTCTTTCCTTAGAGCTTAAGGATTTACCTTCCCACCTTGAGTATGCTTTTTTAGATGAAGAGAGGAAGCTTCCAGTTATCATTGCATCTGCGTTGACCGAGGTCGAGAAGGAGAAGTTGTTGAGGGTACTACGAGAGCACAAGAAGGCTATTGCTTGGAAGATTATCGAAATCAAGGTTATCAACCCTTCGTTCTGCACTCATAAAATCCTCATGGAGGAAAATTTCAAAACTGTTGTCCAGCCGCAACGGCGGCTTAATCCGAAAATGCAAGAGGTCGTAAAGAAGGAGAT